>NC_022017.1:11157032-11157897 GCF_000317375.1 Microtus ochrogaster
ATATATATATATATAGTTACATTCTGAGGTATGGGAGATAGGGCTTGTACGCATCTCCCTTTCTCTTTTTTTATTCCTTATTTCTCTCTTGTTCCCTCCTGCTCATTCTGGAACCCTTCTTCCCAGCATTTTCTTTTCCTTCTTTCATTTATTTTTCTATTATAACCCACTGAGTTCAGTTAGTGTGGCCTGCATGTGCATGAGTGTGAGGTTATTTGTTGGATTATGGGTAACTTACCATTGGCTACACTCCTAAAGAAAAATAACTCTCCTCCTCCTCCTCCAGCAGGCATTAACTTCCAATAGCTCCCCATCTTTGAAGCGCTTCCCATCCATACTGGAATGTTAGCAGTCTGTCAGTTGCAGGTCAGCACAGCTGCCACCGGTTCATCGGTGCCATGGCCTAGTAATGTGCAGAAGGCAGGGTTTACAGCACTTCTCCCCGTCCTCCAGCTCCCACATTCTTTCAGTGATGTTCCCTGAGCCTGGAGGTGGAGTAGAGAGGTTTAGATGGCCCATTTAGGACTGAACACTGAACAGTTACTTATTCTCAGCACTTTGAGTGGTTTTGAGTCCATCTTAACTACTGCCCGCTGCAAAAAGAAGTTCCTTTAGCCAAAGATGAGAACAGCACTGATCTATGTGTCTAAATATAAATATTTAGAAAGCAATTTGACATGTTCAATTTGCAAACATCAGTAGTGGATTCAACAAGGGCTCTAAAATCCCTAGCCATGGGCTTCTAACCAGGTTTACAATATCAGGCATAAATCCCTGGAGTAGGCCTCAGATTCAGAGGGTTGCTTACCCCTATATAGTCATGTCACTAGTGTGCCATTGGATGAATCTTGCTCAGAAAGTCAGT
>NC_022017.1:11158043-11172297 GCF_000317375.1 Microtus ochrogaster
TCGAAAAACCAAAAAAAAAAAAAAAAAAAAAAAAAGAAAGTCAGTATTGTAGCATGGAGGGTCAACTCCAACCAGCCTTCATAGCTCTCTGAGACATGAAAGCCAGCCAGCAGTTTCTAGATTAGTTCCAGTTTGCTTCCTCTGTCTTGTAACCATGTATGTGGTATCTTTTTTCATTGGGGCTTTTTGTTTTATTTGCTTTGTTGTTTTTTTGAGACATGGTCTGGCTGTGTAATTTCACAGACTCATTTGTCAGACAGCTGGCAAAGACTTTTTTTCCTGAGTCACTGGATTCCTCATTCAGAACATCCTTACCTATGTATGCCTCCATATCCAGAAGTGCACCACCTGGTTCTCCTCTAGCAGTTTCCGAGGTGTGTGTGTGTGTGTTTGGTTTTTTGAGACAGGGTTTCTCTGTATCTCTGGTTGTCCTGGAACTCACTTTGTAGACCAGGATGGCCTCAAACTCAGAGATCTGCCTGGCTCTGTAACCTTTTTTTTTTATCTGTGCTTTTTGCTTTTTATTCTTCTCTCATACAGTACATCCCAACTGCAGCCTCCTCTCTCCATTCCTCCCAACTCCCCACCACCACTTCACTCTGTCCCCCAGGTCAACTGCTCCTCCATTTCCCTTCAAAAAGGAGCAGGCCTTCCAGTGATGTCAACCAAACACGGCATAACAAAATGCAGTAATGTTAGGCACAAATGCTCATATCGAGACTGGACAAGACTGGACCAGTAGGAGGAAAGGGGTCCCAAGAGCAGGCAAAAGAGTCAGAGATGCCCCTGTTCCACTGTTAGGAGTCCCACAAAAACCCCAAGCTAAACAACAACAGCATGTATACAGAGGACCTAACACTCCTCAACCCCTCTGACTCCTACAGTCCTTCCTCCCCTTCTTCCAAGGGGTTCCCCAAGCTCTACCTAATGTTTGGGTGTGGGTCTCTGCATCTGCTCCCATCAACTGCTGGAGAAAACCTCTCTGATGACAATTGGGCTAGGCCCTGTCTATGATTATAGCAGAATATCATTAAGAATCAGTTCATTGACTTTTGATTTGTTTGTTTGTTTGATCAGTCATGTTTGGTTCTACCTTAGGTCTCTGAACTATCCAGCTTCTGATTCCTGGTCATCCTAGCAGAATCAGGCATGTGTTCTCTCTTATGGCTTAGGCCTCAAGTTAGACTAGTCATTGGTTGGCCACTCCCATATGCTTTGAGCCATATCTTACAGGCAGGACGGGTATGGGTCAAAGGTTTTGTGACTGAGTTAGTGTCCTAGTCCCACTAGTGGGAGCCATGCCTGGTTACAGGAGATAGTTCAGGCTCCATATCTTCCATTACTAGGAGTCCTCTCTAGGGTCACCCTTATAGGTTCTAGGAAGTTTCCACTGCTCTAGGTTTCCACATCACCATTAAATGCTCCCCTACTCCAGTTGTCTCTCCCTGTATTCCTCCCCCTTCTCCCCTCCTTCCTCAGCCTGACCTCTCCTGTTGCCATGTATGCACACACTTCAGTCCACCCTCAAAGTCTATTCTATTTCCCCCTTGCCAGGGAGATCTATGTGTCCCCCATAAAGCCCTCCTTGTTGCTTAGACTCTCTGGGTCTGTGGAGTGTAGTGGGATTATCCTTTATATAATAGCTAATATCCGTGTATAAGTGAGTACATATCACATTTGTCTTTCTGGGTCTGGGTTGCCCTTGCTCAGTTTCTTTCTAGTTTCATCCATTTGCCTGCAAATTTCATGGATGTTATTTTTTTTCTAACAGCTGAATAATACTTCATTGTGTAAATATACCACATTTTATTTATCCATTCTTGTGTTGAGGGACATCTAGGTTGTTTACAGTTTTTGTTACTATATGAAAGCCACTATGATCGTAATTGAGCAAGTGTCCTCATGGTAGGATGGAGGGTCTTTGAGAATATGCCCAAGAGTGATATAGCTGGGTCTTGAGACAGTGGAGCTGATCTATTGGGAGCTCACCAAGGCCAGCTGGACTGTGACTGAAAAAGCATGGGATAAAACCGGACTCTCTGAACATTTTTTTGTTGTTGTTGTTGTTTTTGTTTTTCGAGACAGGGTTTCTCTGTGGTTTTGAAGCCTGTCCTGGAACTAGCTGTGTAGACCAGGCTGGTCTCGAACTCACAGAGATCCGCCTGCCTCTGCCTCCCGAGTGCTGGGATTAAAGGCATGCGCCACCATCACCCAGCTTGAACATTTCTTTAAGTGATTCTCGGCCGTTTGAGATTCTTCTGTTGCGAACTGTCTGTTTAAATCTGTACCCCATTTTTTAATTAGATTGTTTGGTTTGTTAATGTCTAGTTTCTTAAATCCTTCATATATTTGGGGTATTAGCCCTATATTGCATGTGGAGTTGGTGAAAATCTTTTCCCAAACTGTAGGCTTCTGTTTTGTCCTATTGATGGTGTCCTTTGCCTTACATAAACTTTTCAATATCAAGAAGTCCCATTTATTAATTATTGATCTTGGTGCCTTTGTTATTGGTGCTCTGTTCAGGAAGTTCTCTCCTGTACCAATGAATTCAAGGCTATTCCCCACTTTCTCTTCTATCAGGTTCAGTGTATCTAGTTTTATGTTGAGATCTTTGATCCACTTGGACTTGAGTTTTGTGCAGTGTGATAAATATAGATCTTATCCTTGATTTCAAGCTGTACTACAGATCTTTCATTGTTCAAGATTGTTTTAGCTCTTCTGGTGTTTGTTTGTTTGTTTCCATATGAAATTGAGATTTGTCCTTTCAAGGTCTGTATAACACATTCCTTTAATCCCAGCACTCAGGAGTGAGGGGAGATAGAGGCAGGTAAATCTCTGAGTTTGAGGCCAAACTGGTCTACAGAACAAGTTCCAGAACAACCAGAACTACACAGAGAAACCCTGCCCGAAAAACCAAAAGAAAGAAGAAAGGAAGGAGAGAAGGAAGAAAGGAAAAGGCACCCTTCTATGCCCATAAAACTGTTGGTTTCAGTTGACAGTCTGTTATGCTGATGGGCCTCCTTATGTGTGTGACTTGTTTCTCTTTTGCCACTTGTAATATGTTGCTTTTGTTCTGTGTGTTTATTATTTTAATTACATATGACAGGGCTGGGGGCGGTTCTAGAATATTTAAGGACCAAGCCTGGTGGCACATGCCTTTAATCCCAGTTCTCAGGAGGCAGAAGCAAGTGGATCTCTGAGTTCGAGGCCAGAGAAACCCTGTCTTGAAAACAAAACAACAAAAATAATGCCTTTTACAGTTGCTCAAGGAAATGAAATATTAAATACAGTCCTCTATTGGTATCCCAGAGTAGTATTTTCATGTAACCGGCACACATTTTCCCTTGCCATTTAAATTATCTCTTAATAATTTGTAACTTTATGACATAAATACTATATAGATACCTTATATTGGTTTGTTTAGTTACTAATGGCAAACAAAGCCTGTCCATGTACTGTCAACAGCCTGTAGTACCATAAGCTCACTGTTGGGAGAAGCTATAGGTGGGGGTTCTTTTCAAAAGTAATTTCTAGCTGCACGGTGGTGGTGCACGCCTTTAATCCCAGAATTCGGGGCAGAGGCCAGCCTGGTCTACAGAGCAATTTCCAGGACAACCAGAACTACACAGAGAAACCCTGTCTCAGGGGGCAGGGGAAGCAATTTCCAGTCTTGTCATTATCTCCTGTTTCTCTGTTTTCTGGCATCTATTTTCCAAAAAGAAACAAAAGTCAGTTTCCTGCCCTCAGATCTATTGTTGTGCTTACTAATTATCTTTTCATGGTGGGTTTGAGCCAGAATCTCCCTTAGGATATTTCCCATTAGTAATTCTCTGTTTAATGGTCCTTCCTTTGCTTCTTCAAACGTTATTTCCTTATTTCTCTGAGCATATTTATCTATTCTTACTGTATGTGTATGAGGTTTACCTGTATATATAAAAAGGCATGCCTGATACCTGTGGAAGCCAGAAGAGAGTGACAGCTTCCTGGAACTAGAGATACAGCCTTGCATACTGCTCTACGGGTGCTAGAAACTGAATCCTTGTCCTCTGCAAGAACAGCAACTGGTCTTAACTGCTGAGCCATCTCTCCATCCCCTAAGCATGTTTACAATGACATTATACTTTTTGCTAAATTTATTGTCTTGTCCTTCTTGGGCAGTTTCTATTGCTCCTCCTTGTCCACCATGTGTGAGTCATACTTCACAGTTTCTGTAGATCTTGCATTTTTTTTGTTACTAGTGGATTGTGGGAGTCAATGGTGGCTGAGTCATCTTACTTGCTTGTGATTTCTTCAGAAAGACTGCTTCTCCTTGATGACATTCACTTCCTCACAGTTGTCACCTCCAGCATCAAAGCACCAGCAACTACTGCCTGGTTTTGCTGTTATTTATACAATGCCCTGAGACACAACAGATTGTTGGGTAGTCAGATCCAGTTAGTGTGGCCAGTAGTGGGCTGCTTTTGCTTGCGGTATTTCAGTGGGTTCACTGAGCAAGAGCAGATTTGAGTTAGTCTTCCATTTGTTCTGATCCCAAAGGGCTCTTCTCAGCTTCCTTTTCCTGTCTGGGCAGCACTGTCATGGGGGGGAGGGGGGCAGGCTTGAGATCTCTGACTTGTTTGACCTCAAGTGCTTGCTTTGTTTATGAGTTATGTCTCCTGTAGACAGACGCTCAGGACACATAACAGTGCGGTGACTACTGTACTTCCCAGCTAACCCACTCTCAATGTGCATGCTCTGGCCTTAGGTCTAGTTTCTACCTGGGAGAACTGTGAGTGAGGTAGGGGACCTGTCCAAACAGGCATGTGATCTCATCAACCTGCAGCTGGAAAAGACACATCCTTCTAGTAGTACCCTTAAACCTTGACAGCTCCGTGAAGAGGGGTCCTCACAATTTAGCCACACCTTTTGGAGTGCAGCATCTGTTCTGGGGGCTCAGTGACACAAGGAGTAGACTGTTCCTGCCATAGGTACTTACTGACCCAATGAGTTTTAGTGGTTTCATTGGTTATTCTTACTTGTTGATGCCTGTGGAACAGTTTCAGAGACATTAAGTGATCTAAACAAGCTTTGTGTGTGTCACTGGAGTGGAGGCACTTCCCCAGAGTTCCACACTCCCAGCCCACAAGTGGTGCTTTCCCTTTCCTCTTCAGGGATAGGAATTCCTAATTGTCTGTCTTCATCCTGCAGCTGATCATCCACCATCTGTGCTGTTGTGGCTGTGACTTGGCTGCTTGCAAGTCCTTTTCCTGGTCTTGAATTTGACGGTTGGATTATGAAATGACCGTTTATGATTCCCTTTTAGTTTTTTCCTGTTTGAAGTTCATTTAGTGTTTTGGATATTATGTCAAATTTGGTATGTTCTTTATCATTTTTCCTAAATATACTCATTTGTCCATTCTCATCTTCTGAGCCTCCCATTAAGCATTGTAGGCCTAATGGTGCCTCCCAGGGTTCCACAGCTCTGTTCACTTCTATTCATTCTGCTAGTCATTGTTCTATTGCTGTGTAGATTTTTATGTGCATTGGTGTTTCACCTACATGTATGTCTGTGTGAGATCCTCTGGAACTGGAGTTACAGACAGTTGTGAGCTGCCGTGTGAGTGCTGGGAATTGAATCCCAGGCTTTTGGAAGAGCAGCCAGGGCTATTAACTGCTCAGCCATCTCTCCAGCCCCCACAGCAACTATGTAGGAGAAAACATTTTTTGGGGGGGCTTACTTATGGTTTCTGAGGCTTAGTCTATTATCATCAAGTCAGGAAACATGGTGGCACATTTTCTCCAACAAGGCCACACCTTCCATTACTTTCAAATATTGTCACTCCCCAGTGCTAAGCATTCAAATACATGAGCCTATGGGAGAAATTCTTATTCAAACCACCACACACTCATTTTTTCTGTCTGCAGACTGTAATCTCAGTGGGCCTGTGTTTGTGCTTGTTGACTCACAGTTTTCCCTGTTCTCTTTCTTGAGTCCCCAGGTGAAGTTTGTTTAAGATAGGGTTTCCCTTTGTAGCCTTGACTATCTTGGAACTGGCTCTGTAGAGTAGGCTGGTCTTGAACTCACAAAGATTCACCTGCCTCTGCCTTGTGAGTACTGGGGTTAATTAAAGGTGTGTACCACCACTGCTCTACCCCCAAGTGAATTTTTAGCCTGAGTTAGCTTTCCAATTCCAGAGTATCTACTTGGTTTTTCTTTTTCATTTTTATTGTTTTACTGAGATTTTCCATTTAGTAGGACATCATCCTTATACCTTAGTCCTTCCTGAGTGAGGTAAGCCAGACCCAAAAAGAGGAACATGGGATGTACTCACTCATATTTGGTTTCTAGCCATAATTAAAGGACAGTGAGCTTATAATTCGCAATCCTAGAGAAGCTAAATTAGAAGGTGAATCCAAAGACAAACATATAGGCATCCCCCTGAATATTAATCTTCATCAGGCGATGAAAGGAGACAGAAACAGAGACCCAAATTGGAGCACCGGACAGAAATCTCAAGGTCCAAATCAGGAGCAGAAGGAGGGGGAGCACGAGCAAGGAACTCAGGACCGTGAGGGGTACACCCACATTCTGAGACAATGGGGATGTTCTTTCGGGAATTCACCAAGGCCAGCTGGCCTGAGTCTGAAAAAGCATGGGATAAAACCGGACTTGCTGAACATAGCGGACAATGAGGACTACTGAGAACTCAAGAACAATGGCAATGGGTTTTTGATCCTACTGCAGGTGCAGGCTTTGGGGGGGCCTGGGCGGTTTGGATGCTCAACTCACTAAACCTGGATGGAGGTGGGCGGTCCTTGGACTTGCCACAGGTCAGGGAACCCTGATGGCTCTTCAAGCTGATGAGGGAGAGGGACTTAATCAGGGGAGGGGGAGGGAAATGGGAGGTGGTGGCGGGGAGGAGGCAGAAATCCTCAATAAATAAATAAATTTAAAAAAATAAAATAAAAAATAAAAATTAAAAAAAAAAAAACAAAAAGAGAGGGGCTGGAGAGATGGCTTAGCGGTTAAGAGCACTGGCTGCTCTTCCAGAGGACCTGAGTTCAATTCCCAGCAACCACATACTGGCTCACAACCATCTATAATAGGATCTAATGGCTTCTTCTGGCATACAGAGCACTCATACAGAAAATATAAATAAATTTAAAAAACAAAAAAGGAGGTGGTATTTCTGAGTTCTGAGCAGGACCATCTTCCAGAGCAGCAGAATTTCGATTCCTGTTTCTTTGACTGCCATAATTTGGCTTCCTAGAGAGGTGTGTGTGTGTGTGTGTGTGTGTGTGTGTGTGTGTGTGTACATATGTACCACATGCATGCAAGCCCACAGAGGGAAAAAACGGACATCAGGTCACCTGAAACTTGAAATTACTAGCAGTTCTGAGTCACAGTGTGGGTGCTGACAAACCCAGGTCCTCTGCAAAAATAATAAGCAATCTTAACTACTGAACCATCTCCATCTTAGCTACTCTTTCATTTGTTTGTTTTGTTTTGGGGGACAGAGTTTCTCTGTGTAACCCTGTCTGTCCTAGAACCCAATTTATAGACCAAACTGGCCTCAAACTCAGAGATCTGCTTGTCTCTGCCTCCGAGCGCTGGGATTAAAGGAGCGCACCACCATGCCCAAGCTAGTGTTTGCTATTCTTAAAGAAAATTTGGGAGCTGGAGAGATGACTCAGTGGTTAAGAGCACTGACTGCTCTTCTAGAGGACCCGGGTTCAATTCCCAGCACCCACATGGCAGCTCACAACTGTCTGAAGATCCAGTTCCAGGGGATCTGACACCTTCCCACCAATGTACATAAAATAAAGTTAAATAAAAAAAAAAAAGAAAATTTGCTGATTAAAGTTAAATGCTAGTCAGTCCCTAGAGATGGCACAGAATGCTGTGGGCGATTTATGAGTCTAAAATTGCCAGGGAATAGGAACCTGTCTGTGGCTACATGATTCTCGCTGTTCAGAGGTGGGCTCCATAGCCTAGATGCCAACTATGGAGTCCTAAGATTGAACTTACCTCCTCCTCTATGAAGGGAGAATGTGTACTGCCTACCACACATGAAGAGGCGCTTCAGGCTACGGTGGAAATATGGTGGCAGCTTTTATATTTGACCTGCCTGTATGTCTCCTTACAGAGCGGGAACAGCTTCCACGTGTTTGACCAGGGCCAGTTTGCCAAGGAGGTGCTGCCCAAGTACTTCAAGCACAACAACATGGCCAGCTTCGTGCGGCAGCTCAACATGTGTAAGTACCTCTGTGGGATGGTATGTGTCCTTCCCGGGGGTGTGAGAAACAGACCCTACATGCTGCTGAGAGATGGATGCCTGGGTTGGCTAAGGAAGGATCTTCATGGGTGTAAGCCTGAGTTCCCTAGGGAAGAGTATGAGACCCTACCCCAGTAGCTACACCTCCATTTGCAAGAGCGGAAGCTGTAAAAGACAAGGTCTTTTCCAACCATGACTAACTTAACTAAGTAGGCACCAGCTAGAATCTTGCAGTTTTTTAGGAGGCCCCTTGTCTACCCTAGAGCATGGCTAGGCTGTTGGAGTTCTCTTCCCTGACCCTCAAGCAGAATTACCCCACCCCCATGTGCACAGATGGCTTCCGAAAAGTAGTCCACATTGAGCAGGGCGGCCTGGTCAAGCCTGAGAGGGATGACACCGAGTTCCAGCATCCATGTTTCCTGCGTGGCCAGGAACAACTCCTTGAGAACATCAAGAGGAAAGTGACCAGTGTGAGTCACCAACCCTGAGTACAGCCCCTCCCTGTCCTCAGACCTCTCTGCAGTATCTTGATGGTGCTGCAAGACTAGCCTGAAAGCACACATAGCCTGTACCCTCATCTATCTCTGTCGTGTGTCCCACCGCCCCCGCCCCCCCTTCCCAGTGTTTACCACACCCTCCCCACTCCCTGGATGCCACTTCAGACTCCTATATGCCCTTATCCTTAGGTGTCCACTTTGAAGACTGAAGACATAAAAATACACCAGGACAGTGTCACCAGGCTGTTGACGGATGTGCAGCTGATGAAGGGGAAACAGGAGTGTATGGACTCCAAGCTCCTGGCTATGAAGCAGTAGGTCCCAAGGCTCAGGAGGGTACCTAGGTTGCTTTGGGTCTATCCTGCCCCACCCTGCAGAACCATTCAGGCTTCCTCCCCCTTCCCAACCTGCCTTCCATTGTTTTTGTGACACACTGCTTGGCCTGTTCATCCCCCCCTCAGGACAGGGTTGGGAACTCCCTGCTGCACCCACTTCTCATTCCCCTGCTGGGCGCCACCTTTTCAGGATGTGAGCTCACAGATCCCCCCCCCCCTTCAATGTGTCTCCCTTAAAATTAGGGCTGGCAGGAGCCAACCAGAACAGTCCTGGGAGCAGACCCCTCCCTGTTCTCTATTCCCAGCGGCCCCACTCCTCCGTTATTACTCAATATAGGGCACACAGTTCTCAGCTGCCTTTTACCTCCAAACCAAGGGTAATCAGCAGTTTAGGGTCTTTCCCAAAGTCCTGACCTACGTGTCTAGCCAGTATGTGACAAGTCCCTGTGACCTCTTTTGACTGAAATCCTGAGGTGTACCATGAGGCTCTCTCTGTCCATGCCCTCCCTCCCCAGCTGACACCTGAGTCCTCCCCTGGAAGTATAGCAGAGCCAGGGGAGTCAGTGGTGCCATGAGCTCTCACCTGGTCCAGCCCTGTCTCACTAGTCTGTCAACAGCCTGACTCTCTGGCTCTTCAAATGTGGCCCAATTGACCCAGCAATGTGTTGCAGCGAGAACGAGGCCCTGTGGCGGGAGGTGGCCAGCCTGCGGCAGAAGCATGCCCAGCAGCAAAAAGTTGTCAACAAGGTGGGCAGGACTGGTGGTAGGTGGGTCCCCTCCATCACTGGGCCAGGGTGACTGTTATCCTCTCTGCCCCACAGCTCATTCAGTTCCTGATCTCACTGGTGCAGTCGAACCGGATCCTAGGAGTGAAGAGAAAGATGTGAGGCTCTGGGGATGCCTGCACTGTCCACTCTGGCCCTGCACCTTGTGTCCTCTGCTTGCTGTATATCCTGGGCACCACCAAGGTCTGTGTCGGCAGTTAACCTGTCTCTTCCCTGCAGCCCTCTGATGTTGAGCGATAGCAGCTCAGCACACTCTGTGCCCAAGTATGGTCGACAGTACTCCCTGGAACATGTCCATGGTCCTGGCCCATACTCAGTAAGCATCAAGCTCCATGAGACTTCCCTAGTGGGTGCAGGGTGACCCAAACTACCACAGGTATGTCTTGCATGTGGCCTTTGTCTCTAATTGCAGGCTCCATCTCCAGCCTACAGCAGCTCTAGCCTTTACACCTCTGATGCGGTCACCAGCTCTGGACCAATTATCTCCGATATCACTGAGCTGACTCCTACCAGCCCTTTGGCGTCCCCAGGCAGGAGCATAGATGAGAGGTTGGGCTTCGTCACCCTCATACCTCCTGTCACGCTAGTGGGCTAGCCTTTAAGGGTCCTGGGCAAAGTTGGAAGTGGGTGAAGCTAACTTAGGCTCTTTCTAACATGTCTCCCTATGTATAACATGTTCAGACCCCTGTCCAGCAGCACCCTGATCCGTGTCAAGGAAGAGCCCCCCAGCCCACCTCGGAGCCCTCGGGTACTGGAGGCAAGCCCTGGGCGCCCATCCTCCATGGATACACCTTTATCCCCAACTGCCTTCATTGACTCCATCCTTCGAGAGAGCGAGCCTACCCCTGCTGCCTCAAACACAGCCTCTGTGGATACAACCGGAGCCCATGCCCCCACACCCCTGCCCTCCTCTACCCCTGACAAGTGCCTCAGCGTAGCCTGTCTAGACAAGTGAGTGATATGCCCATCCTGCCTCCCTGTAACCTATAAGCCCCCCACAGCATGAGATTCCTCAGGCTGGATACAGGGTATCTGTGTCTTAGCAAGGCACAATCCCTGCTGTTTGCTGGGAGTGATGGCTTGGATCTATTCCCTCAGACCTCAGAGTGAGCTTGAAGCTGGGGAGGGAGACCAACCACATCACTAGAAATGGGATATACCCCTGCCTCCTGGGCCACCCTCCCTACTGGCATCACCCTCTTTTGTGGCAAGCCCCAGGATCTTTGGATCTGTCATTCTCCCTAGACCTGACACAGGAAATGATGAGCCAGGGCCCAGCCTTGACCACCCCTCAGGCACATCCCAAAGGCTGAGCGAGCGAGGACGGTGGGCACAGATCCCCCCGTCCCCCGCCTGCAATGGGGGGGCTCTTGTCTTTGTATCTTGCAGTTTGGCTCGCGCTCCACAGATGTCTGGGGTCGCCCGCCTCTTCCCCTGCCCCTCCTCTTCCTTTCTGCATGGCCGAGTCCAGCCAGGGTTAGCGCTGCCCCCACTTGGGAGGGAGGAGGACTCCACCAGGGCCCCTCCCACAGCCATGGACCAGTTCCCAACCTGGGCATAGCACTTGCCCTGCCAGGCGAAGAGCACCAGGGGATGGTCTCACAGGCTCTGCATCTCCACTGCCTCCCCTGTGCACAAGCCAAAAGCTGTGATAGGGACACGCTTCCTGCCTGGCCCAGCCACCAGTACAGACTGCTATGATGAGCTTCCTGTCAGGGTAGGGTAGGCCCCATGGTACCTACAGAGCCCTTTTTATTGCCTTGCCCAAGCCTCAGGTATGTCCTTGGCCTAAGGTCTTCTAATCTAAGGGAGTACAGGTCTACCCATTAAAAGCACAGTCCTGTTTCCTCTCTTACTCTCTTCCTGGTGCAGTGGCAAGACTTTGTTGAGCTTGAAATGTCTGCCTGCCCTCCTGCCCATTCTAGAGCCAACACCCCTTGTCCTTTTTCTCCACCACCCTCTTGTCCCAGCCTTAATCACTACCAGAGCCTCCTAGGATGTCCTGCCCATGGGCCATGCTATGTCCCGCCCTCAGCATTTATGGAGGGCAAGCTTACTACTGCCCTTTCTGGCATCTTCCCAGAAGTCCACACACATTGTCCCCCAGCTCATGCTGGCTATGCAGATGGACCTTGCTTGGGGGGCTACAACCAAAGGGGAGCGGGAACCTGGGGCACTAGTTCACCTGCCCACTTGCCCTGGGCCAGGAACGAGCTCAGTGATCACTTGGATGCCATGGACTCCAACCTGGACAACCTGCAGACCATGCTGACAAGCCACGGCTTCAGCGTGGACACCAGTGCACTGCTGGACGTGAGTCTGGTCATCCCCACCCACCCTGACCCAGCCTGCCCACAAGCCAGCCCTGACTTCCCTCCCTCCTCCTGCAGCTATTCAGCCCCTCGGTGACCATGCCCGACATGAGCCTGCCTGACCTGGACAGCAGCCTGGCCAGCGTGCGTAGGCGGGCAGGGTGGGGGGCAGAGGGGACCATCAACAACTCTCATTGTGTGTTCTTTGTCCCACAGATTCAGGAGCTCCTATCTCCCCAAGAGCCCCCCAAACCTATTGAGGCAGAGAACAGTAACCCTGACTCAGGTGAGCTAAGCTTCTGTCCCACCCCTGACCCTCACTTCCAACTTGCCGACCCTCACTTCCAACTTGCCGATCCCCACCATCCTGACCCATGCCTACAGGGAAGCAGCTGGTACACTACACGGCTCAACCCCTGTTCCTGTTGGACCCTGACGCTGTGGACACAGGGAACAGCGAACTGCCTGTGCTCTTTGAGCTGGGGGAAAGCTCTTACTTCTCCGAGGGGGATGACTACACGGATGACCCCACCATCTCTCTTCTGACGGGCACTGAACCCCCCAAAGCCAAGGATCCCACTGTCTCCTAGACGTCCCAGGAGTTGTCAGGATGGTTTGTGGCTGACTCCCAACCTACCGCTAGGACATAGCTGGTCCTAGGGAGACAAGACAGTCGCAGTCCAGGGCATCCTAGATCAAGTTACCACCCCAGTGGAACACAGATGGGGCGTGAGCCTGGGCAGTGCTTCAGGTCAAGAGGACGGTCCCGAGGGCCGCATACCTGCTGCCTTTATACAGTCCAGGTCTACTGTCTGCATTGGACCTTCACAGCCACACTTGGACTGATCCTGCAGGTTGTTCATAAAATTGTATTTTGGATTTTTACATGAGAGTCCCCTTTAGCCCTTCACAAATAAATAAATATATATATATATACACATACACACATACAGATGGACAGATGATAAACAGACAGGTTCTGCTGTTGCCTCCTGTGTTTCCTCCTGCCCTGAGGGATACAGAAGGTGGCGATGCAGGCTAGAAGCCCAGAATGCACTACATGCCACCTTGGGGAAATAAATATAGATACCTGTGATACCCCTAGGCCCGCTTGAAGCCATAGAACTAGTATCTGCTCACAATTTTGTTTTGGGGGGGGGTGTTCAAAACAGGGTTTCTCTGTGTAGCACTGGCTGTCCTGTCCTGGAACTCACTCTGTAGACCAAGCTAGCCTTGAACTCACAGAGATCCACCTGCCTCTGCCTCCCAAGTGCTGGGATTAAAAGTGTGCGCCACCACCTGGCTCACAGCTTTTTTTTAGTATCCTAAAACAATCTGGCCCACGTTGCCAGTAGTGCCCCTCCGCAATTCTGAGGTGTATCCATTTAAATGTTCTGCATGGCAATCTGGACATATTGGCAGAGCCAGGCTCCCACATCTGTCAGTTACTGGGCTGGTTTGGGACTTGCTCCTGACATCTCCTTGGAGTGTGAGAAGACAGGTGGAAATGGCCTCACAGGTGGCCTGTGACAGGTTGTGGCGCAAATCCTGTGTCCTGAGGCAGCTGAGATCACAGCCTACCCTGCATAGCACTAGATAGCCATGTAACTACAAGTTAAAGTCTACAGCCTGGCAGATTCTGGCGGCTGACAAGCACTGACCCATTGAGTTAGGGATTAGGACTCTGGATTGCTAATGGGACTCTCCAATTTAGCAGGTACCAGAACTTGGGGGCAAAGTATCCCTCTTCACAGCTGTCTCTTGAGAGCAAAGGTAGTTTGGAAGATTAGGCTGAGACCAGTCAAGTTTGGCCCCTGTGCAGCACAGCCTAGAGCTACTAGCCCAACTTTGTCCTGATCCCAAGGAGTTGAAACATATCTTAAGATACAGTGTGTATTAATTCCTGGGCCCCAGGCAGTCAGCGTACAAAGTCCTCTCCATGATGGCCCCACTTCTAGAGATGACAGATCTAGTGGCGCTGTGGAATCAGGGTGCTTACCTGGAGTCTCATCAACACAAGTGAGCCCTGCATGTCATCTCTTAAACCAGACTCCTCACAAGGGTTCTTTG
>NC_022017.1:11172501-11196791 GCF_000317375.1 Microtus ochrogaster
CGCCACCACTGCCTGGCCCTCACAAGGGTTCTAGACACCATATAGCCAGCCTGCTACAGGGTCATCTATTGAGTCCACATAGCTCTGTGCCTCGACCCTGCGGGAGTAACAAGATAGGTTAAGAACTCACTGGCCTTTCCTGAGCAGTAACCTTGCTCAGCTACTGTTCTTAGGGCCATCACTACATGTGGCTGCCTATGTCCTGTCCTGCAGCTGAACAACTTTGTCCATATACTCCATGAAATTGTAGAGTCGTTGGAAACAAATCTTTCCAGCACTATATGCTTAAACCGGAGGTTGAGAATTTTAGTCCCTAAAGCAGAGGCTTCCATGACCCCAGCAGGCTGAGAAAGGTTTTTAGACGGCACTTTATTGATGCCCTCGGCCCCTGGTCAGTACAAACTCCCAGCACTGGTTTATACCAGCTGGACTTGGGTGCCATCCCCAAGAGCAGGAGTGGGCCCCATAGGGGCAGAGAGGCCTCCCAGACTAGGAGGAGTGTGCAGGCAGCCAGGAACCCCTCCGGAACTCCTGGCCCAGGTTAGGGAGGGCCGGCCTTTGGCAGTATCTCAGGCCCCCACTGGAGCATCATAGTTGAGCACGTAGTAGTCGTGAACATACATGAGCACAGCCACTGGCTGCCCAATGATGAGTGTCAGCCACACAATTGCATTGCCATAGTTTCCTTGGAAGAAGCGGCCCACAAACAAGGCCAGTGGGACCTGAGGACAAATGAGGCTATAGTCAGGTGGGGCCTGGCACAGATACAGGCTAAGGGAAACAAGCATCAGAGCTGCTCACCTGAGCCATCATAGCTGTGAATGCCCAGAGACGGAACATACGCAGGGGAATGCTCACTAGGTACTAGAGGATGAGGAGAAGAGACGTTAGTGTTTTAGTGGGTGGCCCAGCCTTGTCCAGAGGTGAAGTGGGATATGCCTAAAGCACTGACCTCATGAAAAAAGGCTGAGGCCAGAAACACCCCTGTCCTGGCCAACCATCTGTTGCTGCCTAGTCGGAGCAAAGGCTTGTAGAAGTGTCTGCAGAGCAAGGAAGCCATAGGATGAGGCTAATGCCATAAGGCCCAGGTCCATCCACAACCACACTCCACAGGTGCAAATACCACCCTACCTGCTGCACCACTTATGCACAGGGATATTCCAGTTCTGCCAAAAGTAGGTGACAGACTCAGCATTCCTTGGGGTCAAGAAACAATGGAATAAGCAGAACATGCCATGATCTACCCAGATCCCTAGAGACATACTACTCACCACCAGTCACGGTAGAACTCGCGGTCTCCAAACTGCATGAGCTCTGCCACAGCATTCAGGCAGGAATGAAAAAGCCAGTAGAAGAAGATGAGCCAGATCAGATGGTTGGGAACCTAGGGAAGACAGGGTTCCAGGTTGCAGACTTCCCTCATAACCCTCACCCTCATCCCACTGGAGCCTCTGACACTCACCGCCAGCTTCAAGAGCCGCTCAATGATACGTGAATAGTCCATATCCTGTGGAGATAGGCTGCCTCAGCTGGCTGCGTCCTCTACCCACCCCTGCCACAGTGGAACCTAACCTTACCTTGAAGGGCTTCATGGAGTTCTGGATAGTAGGAACCATCCACTACAAAGGAAAGTACCACATTAGTTCCCCTCCACTGTGCTAAGCCCCACCGTACACCCACTCACGGCACTTACCTGCTGGATCAGCCCCACTTGAAGCTGGATGAAAAAGAGCTGAGGGAAGAACAAGGCAGCCAGCTGAGAAACTAGTTACACACACCCCCAAGTCCTGCCCAGACAACCCTCAAGGCCCAAACCTCACCATCTCAAGAACCCGTCGTAGCAGAAAACGCTTTCGTATTCGAGGGGACCGAGGAAAGTTGAGTTCATAACACAAGGTAGGAGCAAAAATGAAGTAGTAGAGATCTAGAAGAGAAGGGTGGGTACTAGGATGACATAGCCCTGAGCGTGACTTACAGTCCTGTCTCTGAGAATGCCAACCCCACAGCTCCTCACCTCGGTAGTTCAGGTTGTCTGGGTAGTTCACAGTTTGCTGAGCAGCAGCCCCACTGACTTTCTTCCCTGCAGAAACTGCCAGAAAAGCAAGACAGCAAGGTGAGCCATGCAGCCCAGAGTTAGTCCTATAGGCGAGTTCTAGTCCTGATGGTCTCTTACCAGCTTCGGTCTTGACCCTTCTCTGGCGGCACCACAGGTTGACATCCCGGTAGGAAAAGAGCTTGAGGAAGATGATGGAGTATGATGCCAGGGCAAACAAAGAACCCACTGCAAGATAGGTATCAGCCATGTCTACCCATACACCACAGTTAACACAGGAAAGGTGGGCTGGGCTATGACACCCACATCACATGAACAACCTAAAGTCAGCTCAACTTGGGCTGGGATGGTTAGAATGGAGGCACACCTGGAGTGATGGACTCAACCAGTAAGGCCACAGCTGCTGGGAAGCAGATGATGGTAGCCAGGTTAACCACATGTAGCAGCAGCCCCATCTGCTCTGTCAGGGCACCCTGGAGAGAGAAGGAGAGCATTCAACCAGGTCCTCTGCCCTGGGAGAAGACCTTCAGGCCTAGTAAGAAGAGCCTATCACAACCAGACCACCAGTGACTGTAGCAAGGAGGGGGATGGGCACCACTTACCACTGCCAGGCGCTTCTCAATCTGAAATGCAGCCACAGGAAAGATGTTGGATGCTGAGGACAGAAGCACCACAGGACAGATTCAGGCCTTCATCAGCCTGTTCCCCCACCCATGGCCCTTCTTGGAGTGCAGCTCACCAATAATCAGGCATGGGGCAGGCCAGCTGTAGGGGTCCTTCAGAAACAGAGACACCACCTGGATGGGATCTACCAGGATACCATACCTGGGGGTGGGGCAATGGGGGCCTGAGTAGAGGTGGGCTTCACTGCCTGGGGAGGCAGGGGTGAGGTAAGAGGGGCTTGGAAAAGGTACTCACTTGATGAGGTTCTCTAAAAATAACCTGGCATTACTCAGGATCTGCAAGAGACAATCAGGAGGGTTGAGCCCTATTGGTGCTAAACAGCCCACCTGACCCCAACACATCTGGCAGGGTACTGATCCCTTCAGTGCCTAATTGAGAGACAGGAGGCTACAGCAAGCCCTGAGGATAGGACAAGCAGCAAAAAGACCCATCTAAACCGAAAAGAACAGGGGTGGGTTTTTCTGTACCAGAGTCAGCTGCTCTAGCAATACTCAAAGCTCCATGAGTGTAAGTCCAGCATAGCCCATCTATGGACTGAGCCTCTAGACTCTAGCCTGAGACTCAGTGTTTGGTCTCCTTCCTCGGCCATCTTACAAGCACCAATCACAGGCCTGGAGTCACCAACCTGGCCAACTACCCAAACAGATAGAAGCAGTGGGCAATACTGACAAGGGAACACCGGTAGGGTTCTTTGCCTAGATGGTCAGAGAAGGCACCATGTAGGTGGTACAGCTAACCAAGGCCTAAAGCTCTGTCCATGAAAAAGGTGCTGAAAGCCTCAGAAACCTTTCAGGGCACAACAGGGTAGAGTCCCTTCCACACTGGATGGCCAAAGAAGCCATGCCTAAAGCAGGAACAGACACTTCTGGGCAAAGGCAATAGGTATCAGATCATATCTGAGTGTTAGAAGCTGGGTGATGATAGCCCTTTGCCCTGACCCACTCATTAGGCTGTCCCTTTGAGCCTTGGACCCCAATGGTTTCTGGAGTGGAGATGCATGGCCCCAGTAGGAACCAGGCTCTAGAGGCAACAGGCTTGGAAATGGCATAGCACCCCAACTACCAATACCCAAGGTTGAAGGAAAGGGACTAGAAGGCCTATAAAGCAGTGGCTGGTTCTGCCCACATGGCATAGGACATACATCCTCAAGATTTCTTCCATACTTTTCTAGGGAGGCCACAGAGTGTGCCTCCCAGACTGGAGAGCAACCTATACTCCCCCTTTATGTCCCTGATCTCCCATATCACACCTGCACAGCCAAGGAGAACCTGAGGCATAGCAGAGTATTCAAGAGACTCATTGTCTCTACTACCACTGAACCACCCAGAGCTAGCCTGGGATCCAAAAGAAAGCCAATGTAGCCACTGCAAGGACTACCCCTGCTTCCTTCCAACCAGGCTTCAAAGGGCAGAGCCTGTACCAGGGCAAGGGCACCCTGGAAGGTTCTGCCACACGTAGCCTCAGTGAGTCTGTTCCCACATTCCTACTCACCAGCATCACCACACACCAATTCAGGATGCCACGATAATTGTTGAAACCACTATCTGAGCTGAACAAAGACTCTTGTAGACGGTGGCACCTAGCAAAAAAGGAAACAGGATCCTGTCCAGTAAGCAATAACCAGTATGACAGGGATAAACACATCACAACCAACTCCTGCTCCAGGTGTCTTTTTTACCTAGAGTCCATTACCCATTTACAAACAGGAAGAGAAGCCAGGCAAAGCCATTCCAGAGGCAACATAGCTACTAGAGGAAAAGGTCTCAGAACCACCCAGAGATCTTTCCCTCTAGCAGAAAAATGTTCATCACAAGCAGAAGAGGCTAGACAGGCCTTCATGGAGTCTGAGCTCCAGAAATCTCCAACTGCAACCAAGCTCTTGGGCCACAAAGATAATCCCGCCTGGGCATGTGTGGGCCTATGTGGACCTATCAAGTACTGCTGGGACAGCAAGACAAGATGGAGTCTACCTTGCCCAATCTGCCCATCCCACCTACCACATCACACACGGAAGAGTCCCCACCATAGCCAGAAAAAGCATCCTCCCTACATTTAGACACAGAGGTCCATTATAATAGCTGGCCTAGTGCCCAGCCTTAATGTACCTTTCTCAGGAGCAGTGATTTGGCCCCACGGCCCTCTCATGTTCAAGTTCTGAGTCCCTGCCTTTGTTCAGGGGCCATGAGGCAACTAACTACTCGGGCCTGATGAAAACCCCCCAAAACTTCCTACCCATGAAGGCTCTCACCCAGTGACTGGATGAGGACACCCAAATAGACACTGCTTGTGAAGAAATACACCAGGGCAGGCAGAGGAGCACCGTGTGACTAGGATAAGGACTAGACTTGGCTACAGATAAAGACAACAGGAACATCCTAGAACCCTCACTCACACCAACTGTGGCTCCACCTTGCCCTCCAGCTGCTGTGCCACCAGGAAGCCACACAGAATTGAGCAAGACATAGATTTTGTAAGCAAAGAGGTAGGGCCTCTCCTTCCTCTCACCACATATACCTCTGCCCTGGGGCATCTGAGGAGGAGGAGGAGGAGCAGGCCAGGAACCTACTATAGGACTATCCCACAGATGCCCTTTTAGAGCTGACCTTGCCTTATAATAAGGGGCAAGCCCTAGCTTTCGTTAGGGCTGGAAGCCTGACAGCCCTCTCCAGAAGAGGGGTCAAGGAGGCTGAGGGGCAATACCAACAAGCTCCTTCTTTACTATCAAGACTGAGATCTTTTTCTTTTTTCCTCTTTTTGAGACAGGATTTCTCAGTGTAATAGTCCTGGCTGTCATGGAACTCACTGTGTAGAACCAGACTGGCCTCAAACTCACAGACATCTGCCTGCCTCTGCCTCCTGAGCGCTGGGATTAAAGGTGTGTGTCACCACCACCAGACTCAAGATTGAGATCTACCCAAAACAAAAACAAAGAAAAAAAAAACTCAGGAGACAGAGGAAGGTAGCTCTCTGAGTTAGAAGCCAGCCTGGTTTACAGAATGAGTTCTGGGACAGCAAGGGCTACACAGAGAAACCCTGTGGTTAAAAAAATGAAGAGAGAGAAAGAGATCTGCTTAGCACCTAGTCCCATCTACACTAACTCCTGGTTAGTTGGAGAGTAGTCAAACCCCTCTTACTGTCTATGCCCTGCTAAAGCACCAACGTGAGATAGTTCCACCCTAGTTCCAACCCAACTCCATTTCCAATTGTCCATTTCCTAAAGACTAGCCTTCTAGCATCTACACACTAGGCCTATGTGATAGAAGTCATATAATACGACTGTAGTCTCTATCTGAGCCCCCCCTTTCTTTTCAATCTGCACCTGCCTTCTGATTGCTGTCTTTGTTTTCACTGGCTTGATGTAGTTATCCTTAAGAGGTAACACCATAAAAATAAATAAATGAATAAATAAAATAAAGAGGCAACACCATAAGGCAAGCAGGAATGTATTCTGCGTCGGTCTGCTAGACCTTCCCATCAGTCCCCTCCCCCAAGCTGAAGTCCTGTGCTTTCAGCACAACTATCCCAAAGCCTCCTGGCCCCAAAACTTCATAGCTGGCCTCTGTGCCACAACCCACCATAACCAAAGCTGTTTCACAAAACTGACCTCTCTCAGGGTTGGAGAGATGGCTCAGCAGTTAAGAGCATTGCCTGCTCTTCCAGAGGTCCTGAGTTCAATTCCCAGCAACCACATGGTGGCTCACAACCATCTGTAATGAGATCTGGTGCCCTCTTCTGGCATGCTGGCAGATATTTTTTTTTAATATTTATTTATTATGTATACAATATTCTGTCTGTCTGTATGCCCGAAGGCCAGAAAAGGGCACCAGACCCCATTACAGATGGTTGTGAGCCACCATGTGGTTGCTAGGAATTGAACTCAGGACCTTTGGAAGAGCAGGCAGTGCTCTTAACCTCTGAGCCATCTCTCCAGCCCCAATGCTGGCAGATATTAATTAAATTATATAAATAAATAAAAAAAACCCTGACCCTTCTCCCCTTTGGGCAACCATGCTGCTTTTTTCTGTGGCCATCTCCAGAATGAAGACAGAAGTAGAGAATAGGTCCTCCATTCCAGAGTTGGCAGTAAGCAGACAATCTTTGTTTTGTGATTTAAGTGACATGGTCTGTGTAGTCAGGCTGGCCTTGCTGATCCTCCTGCCTTAGCCTCTCTAGTGCTGGTATTGCAGACATGTGCTACCACATGGAAGGCCTTGCCTGGGTTAGCAGACAATGTCCTAAGAGCTTGTTTTCAGGTTCCTTCTGTTGGGCTTCTAATTCCTTCCTTAACTATCCACACCAATGTCTCCAGTCCCTCCTTCTACGGACTGCCCATCCAGCATCATGAAGGCAGCATTTCCACTGCCCTGCCTCCACCTATGCTACTCCTTCCCTTCATAGATCCTAGGGGAGGAAGCCCCCATCCACCAACGTCTGCAAAGTCTAGGCTTGCCACTGTGACCAGAAGCAAGTGGGCTGAAGGGCAGGCTGCAGAAATGGAAATGCAGGGAAAAGAGGAGCTGGCAAGCCATGATCACAGCCGTTTGTGCCACCCTCTCACCTACTAAAGGGCCTTCCCATGTCCTACACTCACTCCCTGAGACCTTCCCTCCTATATACCACCCAGGTCTACCCAGGTAAACCACACAAGCAAGGAAGCTAGCAAGGAAGAAGTAGCACCCTCTCCTGCCTCTCCTGCAACCCCACAGAAGCACTGTAAGACAAGAACATGCCCATCCCACACACTCACTCAAAGAATAAATCTCCGAGTACGAACTTCATCTAGGGACCTCAGTTCAGATTCAACACTAAACATTAAGAGAAAGGAAGAGAATGCCAGCTACTCTTCTAGCTGACACCTGGCACTTCTTCTGAGCTGCCCTCTGAGCCAAGCCCTGGGGTATAAGAAGGTTGAAGCAAGATCCTCATAAATTCCCAGACCCTACTAGAGATGTAAAAAAGACGTTCAGGGACAAATACCATGGGAAAAACCCACCACCCTAAGGTCTTGCCTTGGGTGCCCATGAATGTGTGCCATCTGGAAAGGTGAATAGCAGACAGAACTTACTGCCTCACCTTGCCACAGGGTAGAAGAAAGGAACTGACATTCAGGACCCGGCTCAATGGCCCAGCTTAAAGTGAGCAGGAAGTACAGGGGAGGGGAGGATACAGAAATTCAGGGAGTCAAGAGGAAGGGTGAGAGAAAGGTTGGACTGCCAAGTGCAACAACAAAGGGAGGGGGAGTTGGCAAGAGAACAGTGGCAATGGGGTGAGCTACAGGCCAACTCCAAGAGGGCAATCAGAGCCTGGCCCACCAACAGAAAGAATGGAATCTAGCACCTCAATTAGGAGACCTCAAACCCTGTGTCATTCCCAAATTAGAATCCCCACTCCCACCTCTGCAATCTACCATCCATCTATGGGGAGGGAAATCACAGCAGAGATGTCACACATACATATTTCCTATCTGTGCACAAACTTCACACCAAAGGACACAGAAAAAGTTCACACAGAAGAGTGGCCATCCAATGACGGGACTGCTCTCTCTTGCCTATCGCTGAATAGTAACTTGGTCCACAACTGAGATCTCACATAAAAAGACACTATTCCTATCCCTCTAGAGGTCATACAGCAGACTTCCAGACTCCTAAAGGGAAAGGCAATGAGGGTAGTCAGCATAGGGGAACTCTAGGACCCTTCACATCTTCTCAGATGGAGTTGGGCATGGACACTTTTAATCCCACCACTTGGGAGGCAGAGGCATGCAGATCTCTGATCAAGACCAGCCTGGTCTATAGAGTTCCAGAACAACAAGGAAGGGCTACACAAGAAACCCTGTTTGTTTGTTTGAAGTAAAATGAGAGAGAGAGAGAGAGAGAGAAAGAGAGAGAGAGAGAGAGAGAGAGAGAGAGAGAGAGAGAATACATCATCTTCTCAGATGGAAAGTGGGAAGTCAACCTCCCTCAAGCAAAGCTGTGAATTACAGAAAACCACCATCCCTCTTAGGAGGGCCAGCCTCCTCCCACACTGTGCCTTCACGGCCTTCTTACCTGACCTTTGTCCACACTGTGCCAGGCCTCACACTGAAGTTATCTTATCTCCTAGGTGAACTGTGAACACCCAAGGGCAGCTGGGGGCCCCCTTCCCACAGTGCCCACTAGAGAAAGACTCCCTTGATACAAACAGAACAAATCTTTGCCAGCCTAGTTGTCCACCTTCTCCTAGTAGTCCCTCAGCTACTCCCTAACCCAGAACTACGAAAAAGGGTCCCATGGTGAACACCAGAAAGAGCCTCAGGGACAGCTTGGAGGAGACAGCCAATGTTATCAAAGAACATGGTGCATTCTTCCAGCTCTCACAGTCGGTCAGTCAGCAAAGCACAACCTCTCCCATAGGTGTGTCCATACCAAACCTCCCGCCAGCACCCAGCCAGGGGAGGAAAGTCTAGTTTAACTGTCAGCTCAGTCCCTATAGCCTGCAGTCATTCTGTAGCATAAGCAGGGTTTCAGGCCCTCCTACTTACAGGAAGAGGGGTGAATAAGCCATGAAGCCACTCTCTTAGTACAAGACAACTTCCTGCACTGTCCCCTGCCCTGGGCAAATGCCCATTCCACTCTCCTCACACAGCCTTGTGTCCTCCGGAGCCTCTAGCCGCCTTCTACCCACAGGACACCCCCCAGAGTTCTGCAAGGGTACCTCTTCATCATAACCCTCCCCCAAAAACATCTACCTCCTACGGAGGAAAGTCCATTCACCAGCAACCCCCAGGGCTCCAGACTTCCTGCTACCCATCCCTCAGAAGGGACCTCAAGGGACTTGCCTCAAGGTATGCTTCCCTAAGCAAACTGGAAAAGGGGCTGCTACCTACTCCTCTGCCCGGGCTCCCTGGTTGGCTACTCGACCCTATCTGGGTGACCTTGGCAAGTGACCCTCTTCCCCAAGACTCTGTCCCCGCGTAGCCCAAGGGGACCCCCAGACTCGGGACTCGCAAAGCTGTGGCCACCTTTTAAGAACTGGGAGCGTCGCTGGGGAGATCAGATGTAGGGGTCAGGCGCTCTGCTACCTCAGCTCCCAGTGGCCGTCGCCCACGTTGGTGTGTCTGTCTTTGTCCGGGGTCGGTGTTGGAGCTGGAGCCCGAGCTGGCGCGTCACCCCCGGCTCCCAAGTCGGGGCCCGCAGCGGCGTCTCGCACCTCCTCTTCGGCTGCCACGGGCCCGCCACCACTCTGGACGGAGACCCGCGAGCCATTCCTCCGACGCCGAGAGCCGCCCGCGCCTCCGCGGTCGCCCATGGCCTCGGCCCGCACCTCGTCACGGCCCAGTCGTGGCCCGCCGGCTTGCAGCGCCTGGAACCGCGGCCCCGCCTCTGGACCCTAAGTAACGGCCTCCGCCGCCGCCCCCTGCCGGCCTCCGTAGCCGGCACAGGCCGCAACTACCTCTGCGACGCTGAGGCTGCGCTGCCGAGGAGCAGAAGACTGGCGGTGGCGTCCCCTGAGAGTCCATTTGTAGTCCCAGGCCAGGCGGGGGCGGGGCCTGAGCGAAGACGCGGAGCCCATTGGGATTTGCGGGAGCAGGGCGCGGAGCCTCCTGGGAGTTGAAGGCGCGGCAAGTCAACGGCGCATGGCACTCTGGGAACTCGGCAGTCGCTTGGAAGCTGGAGCAACTTTGCGCGCAATTGCGTTGCGAACTTCGGTGGAACTGGTCCAAAGTTCTGTCCAAGGAACAAGGACCGCCGAGGATTACACCGGCTCCCGATTCCCTGGCAGCTGCGCACTTCCCCTGACCTCTTGCCTGCCCCTTGTCCTACTTCTGGAAATACATAGTTTCGTCATCCCTTTACCCAGCAGCGGTTTGGGTGTGGGTCATTTATGAAACTGTACGCACACTGACGTCTTGAGGCCCCAGATCCGTGTTCCGCGCACAACTGGCTGCGCTAACAGCCCTGGCTGGCACCTACGTTCTCTGAGCGATCCCTAGCTGTTCTGCAGGAACCGCTTTAAATGGACCTTGGAGGGCATACCCGGTCAAAGGATCAAGCTGGAGAAATAACCAGACTCGTATCACAGCAAGTCTGTGCAACCGCCCAGTTGTTTGGTAAATGAAGCAACCCATTAATCACCATGGTCTCTTCCTCCACCGCCCCACACCCCATCCCACACCTGGGTTGCGGACCTGACATGCAACCCGCCTGAATTAGACATCGCAGTGCATGACCTCGGGAAACAACTGATTTCCTTCAGAAACGCTATAAGGTCCCAGGAGAATAGCGACTTGCTCTTCTGTGGATAGCAGGATCAAGAAGCACCTCTATAGGATAAGCAAGTGCTCACCCTGGGGCTGGTAGCCTCTCCTACAGGGTGCCACCAGCCTCCGTATTTAGGTCACCCCACATCTCTAGTATCCTCTTTTCTCCCTCTGTTCATGCCACATACCATGATGAACAACCGACGCAACCTTGCAGGTGTCTTCCTGTAGTGCGCACAGAAAAGAGCCCAGGGCATGGACTTTTGTGGATTAGAGCCAACCTGATCTCCTCAGTCTCCCAGAGCGAGCTTCCTTTGCTGCTGGCCCAGCATGCCTTTCAGCTGGACCTGGACAAGGCAGGGCTAGATCTTTGCGAATACTAACCCGAAAGGAGGCAGAGTGAAAGAAAATGTCTCCTTGTGAACCTGAAATGTGAGTCATGTGAGCTCTACCATCCCTTCCCCACTGCCCCCGTCAATAAACATGAGGCATCCACGTGTTCCTGGGATAGCACTCTGGCTACACCAACTTTCAGTATGAAACCAGGGACTAAAAGTGGGAGGTTGAGGCTCAGGCTGCTACTCAGGCCAGAGATGGATTCACACCATCTAACAATATGCAAGATCTCCTTGGAGGCAGCTTGTTCATTGACATCCAGGCTTAAAGCTGTCAACCTGCAAGAGGCCATGGGAGTGAAGGGACCAGTGCCCCCAGAAATGATGGAGACCTGTGGCAATGAGTTGGGACCTATATCAGAGTGTCAGGCCTGATTCAGGGAGAAAAGACTGGAATGGATGACTGAGAGGGGGATTGCCTGGTGCAGCAGCTTCACTATCAAAATCTAGAGTGAAGCATGACCCAGGGTGCCAGGAGAAAAGAAAAGGTACAGGTGAGATTGGCTGGGAAATCGGTGTGGATGGAGGAACTGGAAAGGAAACCACAATGCCGACAGATCTCCCTAGAGGTGGCAACAAAAGGGGTTTGGGCCTTGGAGTAAGAAGGAGCTTTGCAAGCCTGCCGGACTAAGAGGACCAGCAGGGTTTTGGAAGTTACAGACAGCTTCAGACTGACCCCCAGCACCCTGGGACCACAAGCAGGTCAAGGAAACCTGCTGGGGAGAGTTTACAGCCGTGGAGAAGTAGGCTCATCTCAGCCCTCCAGGGCGTTGTTTCCATCCTTCTGGCCCACCACCCTAAAAGAACAGAAACAACCAGGACCCTGAAACTGTGGCATCCTCTGGAAGTGGGCAGATAAGAGACTTTGCTGCATGTCTCTGCTGTCTGCCAAAGTGGCGTTTGGGTGTGCAGAATAATGAGACAGAGCTCTGTAAAGGCCCTTGATCCTCCCGCAAGCTCCTTTTCTCACCCCTGAGCCTCAGGTTTCTGTTGTGTAAACAGGAAATTATCTCTTCCTGGTCAGAGACAGTGACAGCTAAGAACCTTCTACAAGGAGCCTGGCTAGGAACTTCTAGTGCCAGATGTGCCTCCACGCCTGTTACGGCTGTCCCAGCCTCCCAGGGTGTGCCCTCTGCCACGGCAATGTTCTCCACACCGCTGGCACATAGGCCATGACCTGCTGCCCATCCTTCTCTGCCTTTTTGGCCAGTGGATGGATGAGCGGGTCAGGCCCCTGCTCTTGCCAGGATGTAGGCAGTTGGGCTGACTCTGACCTAAGATTGACCTAGTTTGACCAGATGTATGCAAAGTATTTGAGCGACTCAACTCACACCTGCTTACCTGCTGGCCAGGGGTCATCCCTGGGTGAGCCAACCCCACCCCCATCCCTACAGATCTCTCTATCCAGCACAGCCTTGCCTCCTATTCCCTCTCTTCAGCTTGTCTAGGACCTGAGGGCTATGGTGGCTGTGACGTGCCTCTGCCTCTGGGAATCTTCCAACTGTGCTGGCGGCTAGCAGTACAGTGGCACACTCCCACCGGTTAGTGATCTGATTAAGAGCAGCAGGCCTCCAAGGACGGGGCTAGACCCGGAAAACTCTCCTGTCCCAATTCCTCCAACACAGGTCCAGAGGATTGCTGAGTCCACAGCTGTTGGTGCAGCTGCAGAAGTACTAAGGAGGAAAGAGTAGCGGCCATCCAGGCCAGGAGAGAGACTGCAGCTCCACTCTGTATTTCTTTGTTTTTTGTTTGTTTTTCAAGACAGGGTTTCTCACTCTTCAGACCAGGCTGGCCTGGACTTAACAGACATCCGCCTGCCTCTGCCTTTAAGTGCTGGGATTAAAGGCGTGCGCCACTACCGCCTGGCCTTGTGTATATTTTAGCCATTCTCAGTCAGCTTGGGCAAGACCTGACTTTGGGCTAGAAGCTATGAGCTCCCTGAATACCTGAGACAGAGTAGTTTCGCTTATCCCAGGGGGAATTGTCAATGGCTTTGCCTTCAGAGAGGTACTCCACTGGTCCAGCTAGACGGCAGACTATTTCCGGTAAGAGAAAAGGCCAAGACTGGTGCTTCACTTGCGATTCCCAGCCCTGATCTGAGCTTTCAGAACCGGAAATTCTCCCTTCAGACACCCTCAGATACCCCTAATGGCACCCCAACAGGACACGTCAGTCAACACTCCAAATTCTATCAAGAGTGGCATTTATTCTCCTCGTGGAGGTGCGGCGCTCCGAGGAGCTGGTGCTATTGTGCTTAGGAAGGAGGTCTGTCCGTCCGTCCGTCTGTCCGGCCGGCCCGGCCCCAAATGGGGGCGGAAGAGGGACACGGCCCGAGTAAAAATCCCGGCCTGTTGCGGGCCAGGAGTATGTACAAGGTGGCGGGGCGCAGGCGGGGGGTGGGGGCGGGGCGGGCCGGCAGCCACAGCCCCCACCCGAGGGCCCCCCGCACCTCGGGCCCTACTTGTAGAATCAGTACAAAATAGGTGCTACCTAAACGTTCCTTCTACCTGAATTCGCTAAGTCGGTTATTGTGCTGCTTAGTTATGGGGGCGGGAGGGGGCCCATGGCTTTCCACGGCGGCAGGGTGTGGGCGAAGCAGGAGATCCTGGCGGGCCCACAGCCCTTCCAGCCTTCTCCATAGGTAGGTAGACAGGAGTAAGGAGTGGGGCAGGGTGGGCGCCTCTGTGTGCGTGTGCATGCGGCACAGGCTGGCAGGCCCAGGCTAGGAACTGTGGGCATTTCGCCAGGTGGACTTAAGGGGATTGGATATGGGCACTGCTATGCTAGGCCTGCAGGTCCGCACCAGGAGGGTAGCCAAGCTTGGTGCTGGGATGAGGCTGGCCATACCATATACTCCAGCTTGTTGCGCCTTAGCTGCACAGAGACAGCAGAGCCTCGTATCTCAGGAAATCAGAAAATGGGTACCTGTGTGGGTGGCCCTGGTGAAGCTGGGCCCCCGAGACCCTGGGGCCTGTCCAACTTGAGCTGGAAACCTAAGGCCCAAGTCAAAGGCAGAGCCTGACTACATTCCAGCATAAACGAGGACTGAGGTGGGTAGGAGAGGCCATATGGGCCCAGGGATCCAGCCCTCTGCAACTGCCTTCCACCCTGGCCTACCCATGCTTGTTGGGCCCATCACTGACAGGCACCTCCCCGAAGGTTGCCACATCTCTGACGGATTCAGGAAAGGGCCTGGCATATCGTAGGTACCCAATGATGGGTCGGTGAGTGATGAAGGACTGACAGAGAGGCTGTGGTTGATACCATTCCATTCCAGCCTCTGGAACCATGACGCCTGCCGGGCTCTGCCCTGGGGGAGGGAATGGGGAAAGAAAGTCTGCGTGGCCGGCCCCGCGCAGCATCCCTGATCTAGGGGCCTATGGGATGGGTAGGGCAGGGGATACCTGATTCTCAGTAACTCTAGAGGCTGCGGCAGCTTCACATGCAGTGCGCATTATTGCTCTATAGTCTGCATCGGACTAACTAAGAGGAAGGGGAGCGGGCAGCCCCGGGAAGGGTTGGGAAGAAGGGTGGGACTGCATGCAGTGATGTCACAAAGGCGGCGGCCAATGGGGCGGGCCCTTGGGGTAGGGTCACCGCCGAGGCTTTGGCATAGACGGGTGAAAGTTGGCAACCGAGTGGGGGCTGGGCCTGGCCTCCGGGAAAGGGCCGGCCTCTGTGAGGCAAAGCTCAGGGGCAGAGGAAGTGGTCCTGACAACCTAAGCCCCGGGCGTCGGCGGGAAGAATGAGGGTTCGGCGCCCCCTCCCTGACCCGAGTGCAATCCGTTCATAAATAAAACGTATAAATACAGAAAGAAAGAAACCCGACGCGTCCGCAACCCCCCCAGGGGGCTTTACCCGCAAAGCAAGTACAGAGGTGTGTAGAGGGCAGTGGCACGCCAGCCTGCCGGCCCGGGTATCCGTCCTCCAACACCCGAAGCCTGGGGAGCGAGGGAGGGGGCCCCGGGGCAGGGTGGGATCGGGGTCTGAGTAGGTCGGATAAGTTCATGCGATTCCGATATGCGTCATTATTATTCGTTATGGAGGACAGAGCCCCGGAAGCCGGGCTGGAAGAATTCGGATTTGGCAGAGGATGCGAGGCGAGGGTAGGAGGGAGGCTCGGACTGAGGCCCCAGAAAGAACCCGAGGGAGAGGGTTGCCGCCGTCCGCGCCCCTCCCCATCCCCAAATCGTCTAGCACTCCCGGGAGGTCTGCAAAGCCTGTGGAACAGAACGCCTCTGTGGCCCGCCTGCTCTCCTGCTCCTCCTCCGGCCAGCTGCCCGGGTGGAGCTGACTCCCTGGACGCCGGGCTGAAGGCTTGGCCTGGAAGGCTTGGGAAGGGGTGGGGAAGACCTGAGTCTCTGCAACGCGATCCAGGGGCGCAGAGGAGGGAGGAGGGCGCTCCTTACCTCACCTCACCCCTGTCTTCAGAGACCCAACTAAGAGATGAGGTTCGGTTCTGGGTCTGGTAGACCCTATTGCTGGGAGAAAGCCTGGGGCACCCTGGAGGAGAGGGGAGGGGTTTCGGGGTGGGTCTCCCCTCGGGACCCTATTGCTTGAAGGGGCTGGCAAGGCTCCTGGCGAGCGGGGCAGGGTGGGGCCGGCTCCCTACCCCTATTGCTGTGAGGAGGGGCCCGCCCTCCAGCCCCTCCGCCCTGACGCCAGCGGAGACTTCCCTGGGGGGCCCGTATTGCTGAGAGCCGACCTGGCTGGCGGAGGCCCCGCTGCCCTAGGCTTGAACCGGGCTGAGCTGCGGCGGCGCAGGGGTTGCGGGGCCACCGGCGCCGCCCTTGAAGCAGGCTGACTCGTAGTGCTTGTTGAGATAAGACTTGAGCGCGAAGCTCTTCTTGCAGCGCTTGCACTGGAAGTGCTTGAAGGCGGAGTGCGTCTGCATGTGTGCGCGCAGGTTGGAGCGGTCTGCGAAGGCCTTGCCGCAGTGCGCACAGCCGAAGGGTTTCTCGCCCGTGTGAGAGCGCATATGGCCCTGCAGCAGCCAGGGCCGCGAGAAGGCTTTGCCGCACACGCCGCACTTGTGGCGCAGATCGTGCGTGAGCAGGTGCATAGCCATGGCCGGCATGGACACGTACACCTTGCCACACGTTGGGCAACGCCTTGCCAGCTGGCTGTCCAAGCTGCGGTGCGTTTGCTTGTGGCGGCTCAGGTTCGACGACGTGGCGTAAGTTTTGCCGCACTCGCCGCACGCGTGCCGGCCACCAGCGCCCGTGGCTCCTGGCCCCGCACGCGCCTCGGTGCCCGCCCCCACGCGCGTGCCACCCCGACTAGCGGACCCTGATCCAGAGCCTCGCGTGCCCGGCCCGCCCCCACCTCCACTGTCGCTGTCGGGGGCCGCCACCGAGGCTGTGGAGGGGGCCGCGGCAGCGTTGGCATTAGCAGCCTTACGGCGTGAGCGCCCATCAGTGATGAAGAAGGCGTCAGCCGCGTAGCCTTCGCTGACCGCCGCGTCGCCGTTGATGTAGCCGCCAGCAGCAGTAGCCAGCTCTGGGCGAGGGGTGGGCGGCGGTGCTGAGCCAGAGGCCGCGGGACCCAGCTCTCCGCGCACAGCCGCAGCATACATAGGCTCCGGGGATGGCCCTTTGAGTAACGCCGCCTCAGCGTCGCCATCGTAGACAGACGCAGGCCCCACGTAGTCACTGAGGTATCCTGCGGGCGGAGGCGGACAGACAGACAACGGGAGGGGAACGGAGCAGCGGGCAAGACACACGCAAAGCGAGCGGCGGGAGACCGAGAAGACACAGCGGGAGACGTTGGGTCCGGAAGGAAGACAAACAGGAATTAGGACAAAGGAGAAGGGGCCGGGGACCACAGGGCAGAGAGGATGGAGACCGTGGGGAGGGGAAGAGAGGAGAGAAGAGAGACAGCAGAGGATGAGACAGGGCCAGGCAGGGCTCCTCCCCCGCCGCCCAAGCGCCCCGCCCCCGCGCGGGGAGGAGAGAGAAGCATCTTCGGGCGCGGCTGCCCCCCTTCAGCGAGCCTCAAGGTCAGGGGGGAGGGGCGGCGCTCCTCTCTTCCTCCTCCCCCTTCCCCTCCCCCTCGGGTTCTCCCCACTTCAGCAGTTTTCCCTGATTATGCAACACACTGCAGACCCGCCGCGCACAAAGCCAGGGCCTCCAGCCCAGAGACCCCGACGGTCCTGCCTCTTCGGGGTCCCCGGGGCCGCCTTCAGACCCTAAAATCTGCTTCCAGACTTGACTCTGGTTCCCCAGGTGTACCAACAAAACCTTAGCGACTTCTACCTAGCCAGCATCTATCTCTGGCCATCGTCAGTACTTCGCCCTCATCTCCCAGCTATCTGACCACTTACTGGACGTGATCACTACCCTTGCAGCTTGAACTCATTTATCTCCACCCACTCCTTTCTATTATCCGGGGTCCTACTTTGGTCTACATTCTTTTCTCCCCATGCCCTAACCCTTCTGGGGACCTTCTCAAGTCCCCATCAGGGGACTAGGAAGACTGCCAGGGCATCCACTAGGGGACACGTTATTAGAGACAAGCTGCAGGTGGACATGCCAGTAACTGCAGTTGTTCCCAAAGTACAAGATGGATCTCACCATCTCAGGATCGTAAAGTAAAAGCATACCCTTCACAATGCAGCCTCTAGCCCTTTCAGGGTTGCCCCTAGGCTCTCAGAAATCACTGGGCCTCTCACAGGATAAGCTGTCTACCGACCCTGGCATTGGAACTCACTTCCCACATATGCAGGGTCACATATGCAGCCATCCAGACACACTCTCAGTCACATGGTGCACAGCGGCCTCAGTGTCACGTGGTCTCATGTAGTGGCACACAGGCAGGCACACACACAGGGTCACACACAAGCGCACAAAGTCACATGGCCACACGCAGTCACATGGGCCCACACAGGCTTATGCTCTTGCAGGTCACACTTGCTCCGACACCCCACACTGCTGGCACTCCTGTCCCCCTTGCCTGCATGCTAACAGTTGTCCTTGAACTTGGGCATCCTTACACAAAGAGCCGCCCCTGACTCCAATACCTTGGCTTCCCTTGCTCACCTCCTCCTTCCTAATCCTGAGTCCAGGGAAGATACTGCTGTTGCCTCTTCTGGTACCTAGGCCCTGACAGGTGGGTGGCCCTGCCAGACCCCATGCCTACTCCCTAGAGCTCCCAGCATTCCCTAGCTAGCCCTAGCAAGAGGCTTTGAAGGTGCAGCCAAAGAAAAGTGAAACAAATCCAGATTTCTGGGTGTGGGTTTGCATGTGCCCATATAACTGGGTCTTGTTATGTCAGCAGGTGTCCGTGTAGCTGTGTATTTCAGCACAAGTCAGTGTGTGGGTCCCTGTGTGCCTTTAGTGCTTCCTGTTCCTGATTCCTCTTTCCTACCTCTCCTGTACCCACACTCTGGCCAACCTAGGAAGCTGTCTGGCCTTACTCTTCTCCCTTTTTCTCAGCCTTCATTCTCGGTTCGAGCCTCAGGCTGCTTCCGCTGGATCTACATCCCCCTCCTACCCTACCACTCCACCCCCACACTCTGGCCACCCACCCCTTCCAGCAAAGCCCTGGGCCCTGCCCCAGCTGCAGTCCAGAGCGCACCTTTATCCTGCAGTCGCACTCCGAGATCGCTGCGGGCGCGCCCGTAGGAGCTGTCGAGGTCTGCCGAAGAGAATGTGTCAAGTTTGACCTTCTTAACCAGGAAGGACCTGGGCATGATTCCTGCGGGGCTCCGGCAGTGAGGGCCTGCAGAGCCGGGGCTCGGGGGGACTGCGTCCGCGGCGAGGCCCCGTCACCATCCGAGGAGCGGTGGAAGCAGCACTGTCCCCAGTCTGGCCTGTGGATGCTGCTGGGCGAGTGTGATTCTCTCTCTTCTTGCTTCCCTGCGTCTCTTCTTCCCCTCCGGATCCCTCCTCTCTCTTTCTCTCTGTCTCTCCCCTTCCTTCGTTCCTTCCTCCTCTTCTCTTCTTTTCTCTTCTTTCCTTCCTTCCTTCCCTCCTCTGGTCCCGGTTTCCCAGCCCGCAGTGCCGCCCCTGGACAGGCGGGGGAGGAGGCTGGGGGGGGCGGAGAGGGGGGGAGCGGCTCCGTCCCGGGCCCGGAGGCTGCGAATGGGTGCAGGGCTGGCCCGGCCCCACGGCCCCCTTCCCCTCCCCCCCCCGCCGCGGCGGCGGAACCTCAGTCAGCGGCGCCCCATGCCCCCGGGGGCGGCAGCGCCGGGCCAAGAGAACACGACAGTAGCAGTAGCAGCGGCAGGAGCACCAGCAGCTTCAGCACCGCGGCCAGCGCTGGCTAGGGCAGCACCGCGGCCAGCGCCCGGGCGCGCTCAGCTGGCGCTGGCGAAGAGGGGCGGGCCACCCGGGCTTGGTCGCCGGGCGGGGGTCCTCGGCGGGGGTCTCTGGGAGGCTGGCTTTATTGTTCTGCAGTCGGAGCGGGCGGCGGCGGCGGCGGCGGGCGGGGGTCCTCAGGGGGAGGGGTACTCAGGGAGGGCGGGCCGAGGGAGGGAAGGAGAGAGGGAGGGACGGGGGTCCGGGGGCGGGGCTCCGCTCTCGGACAGCTCCCGGGCAGGCCTCCTGAGCCTGCAAGCCTCTTCTGCCTGCCGCCGAGCGCAGCCTCTGGCTTTTAAAGCCAAGCGCTGGGGGAGGGGGTGGGCGGGGAGGGGAAAAGGCCGGCGGAAATGGCTGCGCCGAGCTGGGCCGGGCCAGGGTCTCCTGGGAGGGGTCCTGGGGATGCCTCGCCTAGACTTGTGCGGAGTTCCCCCGTGCGGCTCGGGGAATGGCGACTTGATACTTGGTGGCATAGTCGGGCTTGTGGAGAGAGGTGGGAATGGGCCTGACACTCATGCTCCCCAGACTCTGGTTCTTTTGGGGAGAACGCAAGCGGACCTCAGCCTGGTCCACGCTGCCTCGTATGAGGTCTGGAGGTTAGGCGCGGGATGTGCGGAGGCGGGGAGAGGAGGGAGACCAAAGGAGTGAATGCTGAGGCAGCGAAAACGCAATGTGGAAACCTGTGTGCGCCCTGTGCCGCAGTGCCTCTTGCCACTCTGTCACCTCGGCTGACCCTGTGCCCGCTGGAGGGACCTCTCTGCCCCCGCCTCTCCCGCGGGACGGATGTCCAGCACAGTAGCGTCGTAGCAAGCTGAGTGTGCATGGTGAGAGGGACTGCCATGCCCCTGTTCCAGAAATTCCGCTCCATTGGTGGTTTCCGCCCTTCCGCGTCTCTACAGCTTCCCCCAGGCGGCCTGCAACCAGGCGAATAACCCTTCCCGTGGCCGCCCGCCCGGAGTTTGCAGCCCCCATGACGTCAGGCCCAATGGCCAATGGCGGGGCACTGGGGGTTTGGGGCCTCACAATGGCTGCGCGCGGGTGCATATGTCCCCAATTAGGGCAGGGCGCCGCCATTGTCCCTTCGTCGCCCCCTCCTCGCGTTGGGGTCTCTGAGCTGAGCTCTCCCCACACAGCCTGCTCGGACTAGCGACTATGGTCACGGAGCGGCAAGCAGGGATTGCAGCGCGGTGACCTTATACGGACTGGCCCCGTCCTGCGCAGAAGCCAGGGCAGCGCTGCAGTGCTGAGCTCAGCTCCCCTTCTGCTGCGTGCTTGGCTGCGACCTGCATCCACTGCCTCGCGTCCGGCCACGGTGGGTGTGAGCTACCTGCCCCACACTGAGTGTGGAGACCACTCTCCTGCTTTATGCTAGCGGCCCAGCTCCTCAGCGGCCGGACATTCATCTTGCGTGGCAGGCGCTCCCGAGGGGCAGGGCGGGTGCGGCCTCCCCCTTATCGCCGAGCAGCAGCCGGCGAAGCTCGCAGTGGGGGGTGGGGGGCGAGGGTTCCCCGCCAGCCACGCCACTAGTTCCGGCTTCTTCCCAGAGGGGACCGGCTGAGGCGCAGCCGGAGGCGTCAGGCCAATTAGCATTTTGATTGCTGGACGGGGGTGGGGGGTTCATCTGGAACAAGGTCTAATTACCAGACGGACCCTCGGGGCTCAGGCAGATTCGATCCCCCCCTCACCCTCTGTTTGCTGCCTTCTTCTGGACAGTGTCCCCACCCCCAACTCTATCCTCCCACTTCCTCTAGGTCCCCTCATAGGCTTAGTCATCCTGTCTAGTTCTGTCCTTACACTTTGCCCCTTGGGTCCTTTCTTTATTAGACGTGGTCCTTGGCCCTTCCAGTCTTTCCTGAGTCAAATCCTGTTCCTCTGTGGCTCTATGCTCAACCCTCTTCTCCATCCCTTCATATAATAATCTCTATCCTTATGTTCGATACACAGCCCTTCCCCCTCCCCCCCCACACTTTGTCCCTCACTCCTCTCCTTTGGCCCTTAACCCCTTGATGGGACAGACCATGCCCAGGCACATGTGTCCTTGGGTCTCAGGGGCAGGCAATACAGACGGAACCATTCAAACAGGCCTTGCTCTGGCTATGGTAGATCCCTCAGGACCTCCCCCCACACACACACACACACACACGGGGAGGGGGGGACGGCCAGGAGGGGCAGCTGGGTTCAGGCCTTGACCATCAGTCCCCACCAGCCCAGGTGCATGGAGCACATGGGACCCAGGAGCAATTACTTGGGCATTCCAACTGGCCTTGTGAACCTGACTCTCTGCGCCCCACTTCCATGTAGAGATTCCCCAGACCCTTGATCCAAAGAAGAGTTGAGGCATAGTTGATCACTCCTTTTGACAAGTTATAAGCTCCCTTACCCGAGGCCCCACTGAGTCTCTCCCACTGAGAGTTGCAGCCTGAGAAGGCTTTGTTGCAGTAGTAGAGCAAAGCAGCCCTCAATCCGTGGATAACTGCAGGCCCCACTGTCCTGGCCCTCTTAGCAACTTGCGCAACACCTCCTCGTGAGGCTTTCTTCTTGCTGTTTTGGTTCAGTTTCTATCCCTTTTCAATAAGGGTCTCAGTGTTTGGTCTGTGAATATCTTTCTTCCTCTGCTTTCCTTACAACTACCCACAGTTCTGCCCAGGTCCCATCGTGCAGGAACGTTTAAGGTGTGTGTAAGTGGGGAGGGGGGGGGATACAGGATGGGATGCTCCATAGTCGTGTTGCCAACAGCCCACTGATGTGTGCAGGCCCTTGTGAGCCTGTCACTATTTTGTCCACCTAGGGAATCAATGGACAGCCTCATTGGAGGGTCCACCCATGGGCTGAGTTGGATTGACAGAGAATGGGAAGTTGGATTGAAAGAACTGGTTGGGGACTGCTTCTGTGGTGACTGGGTGGGTGAGGTCATTAGCAGGAAGAAGTCAAGGCTTGTAGTGGTAGGACAATGGAGGCTAGTCCTTGAGACTACTTAATTCAGCCCCAGGATGGTTCTGGGCTGGTTGACGTAGCTAATGACGTGTCCTGGGAGAAGATGAATCGGTCTGCCAATTCAGTAAGGACTGGGTGACAAGATACCCCACTTCCAAGGCAGGGCCGTCTGTGGTGAGAGAAACAGTAGCCTCCCAAAAGGGCTGCTGGCTTAGAGGGTAACACAGAGGGAAGTTACCTCTCCTGAGCTCACTAGGGCAGGTTGAAGGCCCAGGGAAGGTCTACTTCAAAAGGCCTGAAGGATAAAGCAGGCTTGCTCCTCACTGAGGCTGACATTGGGGGCCATGTCACCACTGTAACCGATATCACAAGGAGGGAGGACAGTTTCTCTGTGTAGCCCTTTCTGACCTGGGGTTCACTCTGTAGACCAGGCTGGCCTCGAACTTGGAAACTCAGAGATCCACCTGCCTCTGCCTCCAGAGTGCTGGGATTAAAGGCGTGCACCACCACAGCCCGTCACAGCCCGTCTACTACCATTTTCTGATAATGTCATGATAGGATTCCATCAATGCGTCAATGAGTCCTGGTAGTCAATCATTTTCCTGATGCCCCACCCCTGGACTTTGTTTCAGTGGAAATCAGGCCTTCAACATGTGAGCCTTTTGGAGGAACACTTTATATTAAAACAGTGACAAAGCCAAAGTGACAGGGAGAACTGTAAGAGAGTCTGGGTCACAACACAGCCATAGCTGAGTCCTTAAAAATAAGCAAACCCGGGCGATGGTGGCGCACGCCTTTAATCCCAGCACTTGGGAGGCAGAGGCAGGCGGATCTCTGTGAGTTCGAGACCAGCCTGGTCTTACAGAGCTAGTGCCAGGACAGGCTCCAAAGCCACAGAGAAACCCTATCTCGAAAAAAACAAAAAAAACAAACAAAAAAAAAGCAAACCACAGGAGAAAACACTGGGAAGATAAGAGCCAGGCAGATCCCCGAGCTCATTGGCCAGTCCACGTAGGCTACTTGTTCTCCGGTCTCACCATGCACACACACAAACCTGTACACATGACCATTGGCATATGAACACACATACACACAAAGAGCAAATGTCTAAGTAGTAAACATTTTCATTAAATTTAAGTTCAGTCTAGTACTCTATAAAAAGTAACTGAAGTGAAATTTTTAAAAATAATTTATTTCTTTTGTGTGTATTGATGTTTTGCCTGCATGTGTGTCTGTGTGATGATGCCAGGTCCTCTGGAGCTGGAGTTACAGACAGTTGTGAGTGTCATGGGATTGAACTCAGGTCCTCTGGAAGAGCGGCCAGGACTCTTAACTGCTGAGCTATCTCTCCAGCCCCATGAGTGAAATTTTATAGAATGAACATTCTTAGACTCCCAAAGAAGTTAACAGGTAATTGGTATGTGAAAACTTATTATTAGGATACCAAAACGTGCCAATTTAGCTAGTGATGGTGGCACATGCCTTTAATCCCAGCACTAGAGAGACAGAAGCAGGTATATCCCTATCAGTTCTAGGCCAGTCTGTTCTACATATTAAGTTCCAGGCCCACCAGGGCTACACATTGAAACCCTGTCAATTAATTAATTGATTGATTGATTAATATTTTATAATTAATTAATAGCCAGGGAAGAAATGTAGTTCAATGGTAGAGCTGTTTTAAAAAAGGG
>NC_022017.1:11198861-11200838 GCF_000317375.1 Microtus ochrogaster
TTCAGGCGTACATGGAGGCAGAATGTTGTATACATAATAAATAAATGAATCTTTAAAAAACAAAAACAGTTTACAATCTCTATAAAAAAGAAAAGGCTGAGCATTCATAAGTAAGAATAAGTCTCCGTGTATTTATTGGGAGCTGGGTGGCAAACCCCCAAAGAGTAAAGCAGCCAACTATACCTTCCTAATGCTGCAATCCTTTAATACAGGTTCCACATGTTGTGGTGATCCCCAACCATAAAATTATTTTTGTTGTTACTTCATAGCTATAATTTTGCTACTGTTATGAATCATAATGTGAATATCTGTGCTTGCTGATAGTCTTAGGGGACCCCTGTGAAAGGGTTACTTTATCTCCCCATAGGTCACAACCCCAGTTTGAGAACTGTTGTAGGATGCTGCTTGTTCATTTCCTGGCCGCCCACACTCCTGAAATAATCACATAGGAACCATAATATCTGCAATACTGTTTGGCCAATAGCTTAAGTGCATTCCTAGCTTGCTCTTATATCCTCAACTAGCCCATCTCCATTAATCTGTGTATCCCCGTGGCTGTAGCTTACTGGGTAAAGTTCCGTCCAATGTCTGTCTCTGGTGGGGCTACATGGCATCTCGACTCTGCCTACTCTATATCTCTTCCAGCCTGGCTATATTCTGTTAAGCCATTGGCCAAAAGCAGCTTCTTTATTAACTAATAAAAGCATATACAGAAGAACTTCCCATACCAGAGAACCACTGCTCTAAGGGACCCAGATGAATAGAACGTGTGTACAAAACTGTCATAATGAAACCCATTATCTTGGATAATTAATATATGCTTCTAAACATGGAGTGCCTATCAAAGATAAATGGATAAACAGCAGAGATTACTAGTGATGTAGCTTAATGATAGAACATGCTCGGTGTGTGGGAGGCCATGAGGTCATTTCCAAGTATTTCAAATGACTGGATGAATGATTGATAAGTAAAAAGTTAAAGGTTGCCATCAACCACCAAAAGGAATGAGACAAGGGGTCGAATCTCCCTGGAGCCCACAAACTCTGGTCTCTGGAGCAATGAAAAAATGTGATCACTGGCATAAGCTTTGTTGTTCCCGGAATCCAATACTGCCTCCTCAGATTCTGAGCTGGTTTGTTTGTTACAGAGCTGCAGGTGAAGCCCCAGCTTCCCACATGTTATGCAAGTATCCCCTGAGCTGTTCCTCTTGGCCCCAAGTTCGTTAAGCCTTGAGTTATGTTGCAAGCGAGACTTCAGATGAAGAGAGAACACTTACATTTTCAAACAAAATCTGGAGGAAATATTTCCTATCTAGAACTCACCAGGCTGAGAAGTTCATTTTTTGTTGTTGTTGTTGGTTTATGGTATTCGGCATGCAAAAAAAAATTTTTTTGGCATTTTCAGATAGGGTTTCATGAACCCCAAGCTGGTCTCAAACTCAAGGTAGCTAAGGATGAACTTGAACTTGATCCTCCTTGGTGTATTACAGGCATTCACCACCAGACCTGGTTTTACACACCAACTAAGTCACACCCCAAGCCCTGCATGAGGGTATTAAGGAACAGCCTCTGGGCATAAATAACAGCTGGGGCACCACCTGTGAAATGCTTTTGGTGTCAAGGTTAAGTCCCCAGTGTGGGTGTCAAGGCTTTGCATTTGGTGAGCTCAAAGGTTGGAGCACTATTCTCACTGTTTTGTTTTGAGACAGGGTTCCTCTGCAATCCAGGTTGATCTTGGACTCGTGACAGTCTCCTGTCTCAGTCTCCTAAGTGCTGATGTTACAAACAGGAGCTACCGTGCCAGCTCTTCCAACAATACTTTGTCCTAGAAGTTACCTTGAAGAAATTTTTGGGTTTGAGCCTTGTCTAATGAATCGACTTGTTGTCTAAATGGTTGAAAATCTACAGGGTGTGTAGAGGAGTCCTGCTGACTTGGATTAAATGAGCTAGACCTTCCAAAGAGAGAGAGAGAGAGAGA
>NC_022017.1:11201978-11215821 GCF_000317375.1 Microtus ochrogaster
AAACCCTGTCTTGAAAAACCAAAAAAAAAAAAAAAAAAAAGGAGTATTTCATAGAATACTCCAACTGGGCTCATCATGTAGTCCAGGCTTCAGACTCCAGTTTCCCAAGCACTGAGATGATATAATGCACGCATGTGCCACCATACCTGCCTTCCGTTGGCCTGCTGCTCTCTGTAGATGAGGGTGACTCAGGCTTTCTTACTGAAGTCTGGTACATGGCAATAAAGTGACTGATGTCCACTTGGGTCACCTGATTTGAAGTGGTATCTACCAAGGTGGTCCACTGTCCGTTTACTGGTTCCCTCTTCCGTCCTCTGCTTTGGAAGCTGTCTACAGCCCACATTTCAACCCCAAGGGAAGACTGTGCCCGAGGACCCTCGTGTGCATCTACACCCGACAGAGATGCTTAGACTCTGGCCTAAATGTGGAGCGCTCAATGAAATGAGAAGCCAGGGGACCTGTAAGGGTCTGTATCTTGCAGGGGAGATCTAGACGGTGTACTCTGGTGGAGTGTTTATGCTCACGGCTCTGCTCTTCCTGCCTGCTAAGGTCATCTAACCCCTCCACATAGCGACGGCTCTCCTGTGTAAGTTTCTGTCCATGGAGGCATCCAGCGTATGCTGGAACAAGTGCCCTCCAGGGCCTGCCCTCTTATTATAGCCTCTGAGAACCAACATCTGGGGACCTGCTGAATGATTAGATGCTACTTGGAAAAGGGTCCTGCATGATAGCAGGTCATCTTGGACATTGTGGCCCTAACCAAACTCCTAGCTAGTATAGCTACATGAATTAGCCCAGCTACATAGGTAGAGTATACCGACCCTGTTGAGGGGGCTAGCCCACAGCCCACAGAATTTGGGGGACATTGCTGTTTTATGGTTTGCATACTCTGTGGGTACTGAAGGAACTATAGTGAACTGAAACCTTGCCCTCTTCCTCCTCAGCTTGGATTCTACAGACCGGAATTAAAACCACTCATATTTTCCTGGCTAAGTGCCCACTGAGCAAATCTGAGCCGCAGAGTTCTGCTTTTCTAGATTATGAAGTCACACATTCACAGCGCAAGTGGGCAGTCCCTTGCTATACATTCCTGTCTGGTTATTCTCTCATTCCATGGAAGGCTATTTCATACCCATTTTAAATTTTTTCTTTTATGTGCACTGGTGTTTTGCCTGCATGCATGTCTGTGTGAGGGTGTCAGATCTTGGAGTTACATTGGGGGTGCTGGGAATTGATCCCGATCATGCCTCTCTTTTTATTTCTTTTAAACCTATCGCTCTATACCACTAAAATGGACGATCAAGCTGAGGGTCCTGTGCAAGCCTGTGCTCCCATCACCAGAGAGGAAAGGAAGGACCCTAGTTTGAGACCAATCTAGTTCAAGGTCAGCCTGGTCGATAGAGTGAGTCCCAGGACAGCCAGAACTATTCAGAGAAACCCTATCTCAAAAAACAAACAAGCCGGGCCGTGGTGGCGCACGCACGCCTGTAATCCCAGCACTCAGGAGGCAGAGGCAGGCGGATCTCTGTGAGTTCGAGACCAGCCTGGTCTACAAGAGCTAGTTCCAGGACAGGCTCCAAAAACCACAGAGAAACCCTGTCTCGAAAAACCAAAAAACAAACAAACAAACAAACAAACAACAGAAAAGAAAAAAAAGAAATGGCAAAAACTGAAAACTTACAGATAAGGGCAGTTTCTGAAATTAAAAACATATAGTTATATTGCCTTAACCAGGAATTATTTAAATAACCTCCCAAATGATTTGCAGTACAGGCTGAGTATAGTCCCTTGTGACCGATTGCCTGACCAGTGTTTTCTAGGGCAGAATCAGAGGAGGAGAGAGAAAAGACCCTGCTCCCAAGCACACTTGTAGCCCTCGGTCTTCTTCCTTGTCTGCTCATCCAAGAACATGTTCCTACAAGTATTCAATCACCTGCTTCATAATAAATCTTTTGGAACAGTAATATTTGTACACTAGTATTCCTTTAAAAATGTTTGTGAATGTATGTATGTGTGGTATGTATGTGTCTGGGTGTCTGTATGTCTGTGGTATGTCCACTTGTGAGTACAGATGCCCAGAGACGAGAGGGTGCTAGGTTCCCTGGAGCCAGAGTTGCGGGCAGTTGTGAGGCACTTCATTTGGGCGCCGGAGACCAGTGTTGGGTCCTCTATACGAGCAGTATGTTCTTTTAACCACTGAGCCTCATCTCCAACCCCACAATGTGTCTTAACTGTACCCGAATGAGACCTACATCTTGTAGGCCGCCATCTCTTTCTATACTTGAGTTTTACTGTTTCCCTCCCTCTCCTCGCTTGTGCAGAGCTTATGAGGCCCTTGTCTGAAGTCCTCATCTTAGGTAGCATTGGTTCCCCCTCCTCCCGTTCCTGGTTCCCTGTCTCTGAAGGCTCTTCCTCTGCCTCTGTGTCAGGTACCAGGTTGGCATCCCTGTACGTGTTTTCATCTACTACCCCTACCAAGCTGCCAGACACATCTCACCCAGGCCCTCGGCTTTGTAAACACATAAGAAAAATGTGGTGGTTAATTTTATCAACTTGACCGAAGTTAGAATAAGCACCATGGAAAAACACTGCTAGGTGTGTCTGTGAGACCCACCTTGTGGGCTAGAATATTGGATTCTCTCTCTGCTTCCCCACTGTCGATACGAATGAGACCAGCTACTCTGTGCTCTTGCTGGCTGCACCTCCCCGCCATAACCAGCTGTATCCCATCATGCATGAGCTGATATAAACTTTCTCCTTTAAGCTGTTTCTTGTCTGGTATTTGGTCGCAGCAACAAGTACCCGATCCAGATACAGACCTCTGCATGCAGCTCCTTCCTTCTCCCCATGCCTTTCTGGTTAAAATAATAAAAATAATAATAAATAAAACTCCGTACAGGGATAAAACAATTAGAGTTCAGTGGGACACCGTTTTCCTAGCACCTATGAGTCCCTGAGTTCAATCCTCAGATCTGAAAATAATAGCAAATACTGAGAGATTTTGCCCACAACTTCAGGCCTGACTCCCCTGAGAATGCTTACTCCCATCCTGGTCACCAGCCCCAGTGCCCAGGCCAGAAACCCTGGGTCGTACAAGAAGCAGCTTTGCTTCCCAGGCTCTACCTATCCAGTAAACCATTCAAGCTGTGACCCCAGCTGACTCCTCTCTGCAGTTCCTGAAGTCTCAGTGCCCCCACTGCTCACAGAGCTGCTCGTTGAGCTTCCCAGCCATTTTCCATTAGCGTGGCTAACAGTTTGGGATTTTCCAAGGACATTTTCTGTCCAGCATCCTTTCTTCCCTATCCCTCCTCCTCTCTGTTTCCTTCCTTTCTTCCTTTTTTTTTTTTGTCCCAACAGATTGATGGAACCTATGCCTTGCACACGCCAGGCAAGCATTCCACTGTGAGCTATATCCTACACTCCAGATCCCTTATTAACTTTTTTTCTTTTTTCCGAGACAGAATCTCATTTTGTAACCCAAACTACCTCCACCTCCTGGGTGCTATGATTATGCCTAGCCCCTTAGTAACTTTTATTGCTATTGTTGTACAGGGTCTCATGTAGCCCACAGCTGGCTTGAAACTCACAACGTATCAGAGGATGACCATGAACTTCTGATCTTCCTGCTTCTATCCTCCAAAAGGTGGGATTACAGGTATGTGCCAGCAAGTCCCGCTCCTTAAGATTTGAACAAGGAGTCCATATTTTCTTCCTCCCCCCCCCCACGTCCCCACCCTGAGACAGGGTTTCTCTGTGTAACAGCCCTGGCTGTTCTGGAACTTGCTCTGTAGACCAGGCTGGCTTTGAACTCACAGAGATCTTCCTGCCTCTGCCTCCCAAGTGCTGAGATTAAAGACAACCACTAGGCAAGGCTCCATATTTTCATCTTGTGGCTCTACAAATTACATAGCTAGCCCTGGTCTCAGGGACACATGCCAACATGTTGACCACAGCCAGATGGACAGCAGTCCTCTGCTCCTACGGCAGCCCCTGCATCAGGAGGCCTCAGGTGCCAGTATGGGAACTAGAGTGTCTGTCAGACAAGGGAGCTCCTACCAGAGACACAAAGCACAGGCCGTGGTGGACCGGGCAGCTCTGTCAGACAAGGGAGCCCCAACCAGAGACACAAAGCATAGGCTATGGTGGACCAGACAGCTCAGCCGAGGACTCTGGGAGCCATGTGTGCCTAAGCACAGTCCTGTATATACCAGAAGGCCCAGGGCATATCGTCTGGCTCTGCCCCATATCATATCACTGCTGGCTGGACTAGAGGCAGGTGACTACCAGACAGACCCAGTCATATTCTGACTCCTCGGCTTCATTGGTTAGTCCCAATTCAGTATTGCTGGCTAAGAGGGACAAGGAAGTCCCAGCTTAGTGACGACTTCAGGCAATCAGAGGCCAGGTTTCATAGTTTCCTTGCTTCTTCCGACCCAAACTGTGGAATTTATTCCAGTAGTGGAGAAGATGGGATCCTCAGGCCCTAGAAGGTTGTGCTAGGGGAAGACCCTTAAAGGAAGCCCCCACAAAAACAAACAACAGAAAACCACCTGGCTGGAGGTTGAAGCAGCTTTAGTAAGAGGAAGGCTAGTAGGTGGGGCTGGCAGGCAGTCCCTCCAGGACGGGGATAAGGGACAGCATAGGGAAAAGGAGTGTGGGGTGGGGTTCAGGCCCCAGAGTTAAACATCCAGGTCAGTGACACTTGACTTAGTGTAGATTTGTGTTTTTCGCTGCACAATGCCAGGGCTAAAGGTGGCCCCCAGTGGCCAGTGGCGGACAACATGACGGTAGGAGGAGGCCAAGTAGTCAAAGTAGTTGATGTTGAGTTTCCGGGCGATGTGCCGACCCAGGAATTCCATTTGCTACAAGTAAGTGAGTGGCAGCCAGTTGTTCGTTCTCCAGATAGGAGAATCCCCACCAGCATGCTCTTACATACCCCTTCCTCTTCCCCGAGGAGGTCCCCTACCCCTGCCCCGAATCCACAGTGCTCCTGCCACCCTTAGCAGAGGGGAGGCCCCAAGGGAGGAAAAATAGCTCCATTCAAGAACTCTAAGCTAACTCAGTAGTTAGTATCTTTGTGGGGGGGGGCGGCAGGACCCACCTCATAGCGCTCTGACAGCTGTACCAGAACAAGTGGCTCTAGCTTGTGGCCACAAAGGACCAGCTGGAAGAAGCACCTGCCATAGACTGCCAATAGATGAGCAACTGAGCCAGGAACCTAACCTCCCAGAGCCTGGGGGGGGGGTAGGATGGTAGGGGCAGGACCTCCAAGGTGAGAGTGTCCAGATGGACTACTGGCCCCCTCCCAGCTCCAAATCCACATCCCTCTCCCCTCTCCTATCCCAGGCATCACCGTCAGAGCTGAGTGCCAGGCGCACATAGACCAGATGCATAGGGCCCTGACACACAGTTCGGCCACTGATGGAGAAATGGTACATGCCGCGGGTGTGGTTCAGCACTAGGCGGCGCCGGGGGATTGAGGAAACCATGAGCCACAGGCCTATAGCCATGCCATAGAGAGAAAAGCACCAGGTTTCCTGCTTCTGCACCTGTAGGCACCAAGGATTAACAGGGAGGTGAGCTCTGGCTGGAGCTTCTGTGTGGCCCTCATGCCAAGGGAGAGGGGGGTGGGGTGCAGGAGCTCTGACCGTTTGCAGGACGCCAGAGCAGACCAAGACAAGGCAGACGATGAAGAGCAGCGTCCCCTTCCAGAGTGTGTCCAGGTAGTACTCGAGCACAAACACTGAGGACAGCATGGCCCAGCACATGAGGACAGCCCGGAGCTGCCCCCAGCTGTTGGACAGTGCCAAGGGGATCCTCCCAGTGGAGGTTCTCCATGCTACTACAGTGTCGCCCCCCAAGTGCACCTGCCTGCCTACCCTCACCCACCCAGCTTCAGCCAGCCTCTCCACTTGGGGGAACCTGGCCATGCCCAGTCCCCTGCCCACCATCTGGCTGCTGCTGCTTGAAGGGGTAAAAGCTGTTGCTCTTGAGGCGATTGGCTAAGTGACGCTCAGTAGAGAAGAGTCCTACGGCCCAGAGCTGGAAGCGTGTGGCAAAGACAGACGTGGGGAGGCCAGTGGTCTGCTCCTTGGGGACCTAGTTAGGTAGAAGTAGTCAGCATACAGCTTGCCCACTGCCCCACCATCCACTGTCTATATACAGGGCTCCCACCCGAGACAATTCCAGGGCTGCAGTTCAGGACGGAGCAGGAGCTGCCAGACAACAGCGGGGCCGGGAAGTAGATAACAGTCTAGGCTGAGCTGCCTGGGTTCTAGAAGTTCAGGGTAAAGGATTCTAGAAGGGGCTATTCTATTGACCACACCTTTCTAGTGAGCATGCACTCTCTGGCCAGTCTCTATGACGTGGTGGGCAGCGTGGCTTCCTCATGGCTAGACAGCCTAAGCCACTGTTGCCAACGTTATCAACTCACGGATTCTGGTGGCTGATAACGGCCTCTGTGCCTTCTTTTCACCATTTATTTATTTATTTGGTTTTTCGAGACAGGGTTTCTTTGTAGCTTTGGAGCCTGTCCTGGAACTAGCTCTTGTAGACCAGGCTGGCCTCGAACTCACCTGCCCCTGCCTCCCGAGTGCTGGGATTAAAGGTGTGTGCCACCACCGCCTGGCTCTTTTCACCATTTCATACCTCACTCCCTACCCTATCCTCAGATAACTGTGTCCCAAGGGTGCAATTCACAGTCCAAGAGTCGAACCCTGCAGTGAGCAGACACAGCAAACCCTTGGGCTAGGAGACCTAAGGGCCATTCCCACATACACAGGCCTAGGATGCTGTAGTCGCTCCGTCAGGTATGACCCCTGATTTTCACCCAATAGGTTACTCTAAGGACCGTACATATTGGTCCATGCTTGTAAATCCATCACCTGGGAGGCTGAGATAGGTGGACCTGCTATGAGTGTAAGGTCAGCCTGGGCTAGCATGAGCAGAATCTCAAATAAAACAAGGGACCATACAGAATGCTTAAAAATACTTTATTGTAACAAAAGCTCGAACGTCTGCAAGTGAAAGGGGGCAGGGCAAAGCTGGTTGGTACGTCCAGTTAAGTGGACTATCTGGAGGACAGCGGGCTCGTAAGCAGCTGTTCTAGACACCACTGAACTTCCTCCAGACCCCGGTAGGCACGCTTCAGTCCCCTGGGGAGGCACCGGCAGGACTCCAGATTGAGAAACAGCAGCCCTGGGCAACTGCTAATCACAGAACTGTGGAACAGGCAGGCCGTGGGAAAGTGAGCTGTTGACCAGGGAGCCTTGTCTGTCGTCACTCTACACCAGGCCTATGACCTCGAGCCACCCAGGCCTAAGCCTAGTTCACCTGATGTCCCCAAGCAGGAGTCTGACCTACACTCATCTTGGCCCCTGGAAAAGTGAAACGAGGGGGACCACCTCTGGTTCCCCAAGTCAGAGAAGCAAGTACAACGTTCACAGAACTAGAGAAAGAGGCACTGACCTGACTGTGCTTGGTGTAACTCGGGTACCCCTGAGGTTGAGGGAGCACAAGGCTGGACGTAAGCCCCCAGAGGTGCCAGAGAAAACGGCTAGGGCCTGTTCCAGGTCTTTCTCGCTGAAGCCTTGGCCACTGATGTCAAGCTCCCTGAGGCTGTGATACCACTTCTGGGTCAACAGGGGGCTGCCTTTCTTAGCCAGAGTCAGCCCGTCAGACATGCCGTAGAGGCCCAGGTACAGCTGTTCCAGCTCTGCAAGGAGAGAACTGGGTGTGAACAGCAGGCAGTCAGTGAGCCCCTCTCCACCTACCACACCAGGCCAGCTGACCTTGACATGGTAAATCACAAAGGCCAGCAGGTGTGATCCTAGCACAGCCGCGAAGATCCAGCAGGCGCAGCTTGGGAGAGCAATGGAGCAGGCGGCCCAGAACCTCATTGCTCACAAAGCTGCAGGTGGAGCCAGCCAGGCAGAGCTCCTCAAGGCTGGGGAAGCCTGGTCCCTGGGGCACCCCTCGTCCACAAGGCTTGGGAAGCCAGACCAGATTTAGCAGTCGTAGCACCTGGGAGTCGGGAGGAGGGATAGGCTGCAGACAGGTCGGTGGCGAATGGCAAGTGAGGGAAGGTAGGGCATGGATACCTGTAGCCGGGGGCAGGCTTTCTGCAGAGCCTCTACGGGCAGCTGCAGGGGCGTACTGTTGCAGCTCATGCCAGTGCTGACCTCCAGGACCTGAAGCTGGGGGCAGCAGCTGCCCTGTAATGGTGGGGAAGCACACTAGGTCAAAAGGCCTGGCAGTTCCCACGCAGCTCTGCCCCTGCCCATCCCCAACCTACCAGCAGCGCACCCAAGATGGCTGTCGTCTGGGAACTGTAGGTCAGCCACAGCTTCCGCATTCGGGACCCTGCCTCCTCCAAGAAGCTCACCACAGCTGTGGACTCTACCTAGGGATCCAGTACAGGGTTGTGTGTGTCACCTCAGAAGGGCCGAGGCTTTTGCGGGCCCCTTGGGACACAGGACTCACCATGGAATGGTGTAGGTCCAGGCTGTGGAGCTGGTGGCAGGCTTTGGCTAACATGACCAGGGTGTCAGCAGTCACACTGTGGCAGTCTGAAAGCTTGAGGAAGGTGAGCCGGGGGCAGAACTTGCTAACCAGCTGTGGCAAGAGAGAGGCCATGTGGGGATGGAGAGGGAGGTCCTGACAAGTCTATCCTGTGGCCCAGCTATGACTCCATTCTGTCCATGCCAGGCCCACTTGGGTGCCTTTTCCTCTGGCAACTTCCTACCTAAGGTGTCAGCAAGACAGAACTGGGCAGGCAGGCAGGCAGACATCTCTGTGGGGCAGTACCAGGGCAACTCCCCAAGAGTGGGCAACACAGATGTTACAGCTGGTGTTCAGGGCAGGCTCAAGTTCTCACCTCCAACACAGGGCGTACTTGAGACTTCCAATGGATGAGGGTCAATCTCTGGAGCTGTGAGAACCTGGGCGACAGCAAGGCCCAGCTGTACTAGAGTCCTCATGACCCCTCTGGCCAGCGTCCTCCCTTCCCAACACTGACGCACGGAGGCACTGGTAGAGCAAGGGAATGAGATGACAAGGGACCCTCACCGATTGGGTATGAGCCACTCCAGGGAAGCAAGGAGCTTCTTCTCTGCCTTAAGGTTGCCCTTGGCAGCCCGGCCAACCAGCGGGGGTGACAGGGTCACAGTGTGCCAGAGTGAAGGATGGGAGGTGGCTTCATGCCAACGGCGGCAAACGCGTGCAGCCCTAGGAGAAGAAACAGTTCGCTGAGAGTGTATGACTTTTCGTGAGCGATGCCTACAATAAAGTGTCTTAGAAGCAGCATATCTGCCCTGGCAACTTGCAGTGCAGCGGTCTCAAAGCCAGGCTTCGGGGACTCCAAGTGGAGACAGGTGCCGGAGCACTCGTGTATGCCCGTTGAGATGCTCTGCCCTCTGCCTTGCCGCTCAACCCGCTCAATGGGCCAGTCCCTACCCCGGCAGGCGCTGTTGTTAGTGTACCTGCCAAGAAACGGCATGGGCCCATGAGCCGCAACCAACAACCCAAAAATATGCACCAGGACTTCTAAGGGAATACGGTCTCCCCAGCCGAAGTCCGGGCCCTGATCGGGCGACGGCTCAGGTCGGGGCTTAACCCTGGGCTTGGCTGCCGCTGTGGGGCCGCGAGTCAGAGGTCTCGGAGCGCGGCGAGGGGCGCGCCTGTGCGCACGAGCGCGAGTAGGTTCTAGGTCCGGCAGCACGAGCAGCATGCTGTCCGCTTGCAGCAAGTGGTATCCAGAACCGCGAGGTGCCAGCCTGTCCCACCACCAGTCCTCGGCCGAGCGGGCTCGCGCATCGGCCCGCTTGGAGCCTCGAGCTCGACGCCGAACTCGCCCAGAGGATACAGGAGCCATAGCTCCGGTACCTCCGCAAAAGCGGAAGGTGGGTGTGTGGGCTGGGAGGAAGAGGCGTGGCCGAGGCCTCTGGCCTTCCACTACTTTTAGCTTCCGGGGGCGGGACTTCCGCTATGAGTCTAGCGGATTTGAGGGCGTCTTCATCCAGTCCCGGAGCTCGGGTTTGGCTGCGTCCCGAATCAAGCGGCGTGTGCTGGGCGGGCAGCTTCTGCCCCACGCCCCTGATGCACAGCGCTCGGCGGTGGAGCCCTGGGTAAAGCCATTCAGCCACACCCCTCGCCGACCCGTGCCGGCTGCCGTGGAGTTCGCCGTGGTCCTGATTAGGTTTAGCAGTGCCGAGACTTCATTCTACTCAAGCACCAGAGACTACTCCTTCGCTGGTCGTCCTGCCGGGAGCAACGCTTTAGGCCAGCTTCTTGCTCTCCCGCTTGCCATTCTTGCTCTGTGGGGTCCCGGTGCATGCTCCTTGGTACGTGCAGCTCCTGATCTATCTGCCGCCTCCCTCCAGGTACCTTGGTCTTGCCATCTATTTACCTGAGACCCCGGTTCTGTCCACTCGCCTAAAATTTTGTCTCCCTCCAGCTAGAAGAGGTTTGGCTCCTAGAGTAGCCAGGGAAGCTTCGGACCTACGTGGTGACGAGTGGACTGTTAACCTGCGCTTTGTCCTGGAGGGCCCCCTTTGACCTAATGGCAGCACCTCCGCTGGGCCGACTGGTGCTGACCCATCTGTTCGTGGCCCTCTTCGGCATGGGCTCCTGGGCTGCGGTCAACGGGATCTGGGTAGAGCTGCCTGTAGTGACGAAAGAGCTCCCAGAGGGTGCGTGAAGTGGGTGGAGATGGGCCGCAGGTGCTCTTTGTTCCTTAGCCTAGTGCGCTTACACGGTCTCCTCCCTCCACTGCAGGTTGGAGCCTCCCTTCGTACCTCTCTGTGCTTGTGGCGCTGGGGAACCTGGGTCTGCTGCTGGTGACCCTGTGGAGGCGTTTGGCCCGCGGCAAGGGCGAGCGGATCCCTATCCAAGTGGTGCAGGGACTAAGCGTAGTGGGCACAGCCCTGCTGGCCCTTCTGTGGAACCACGTGGCCCCAGTGGCAGGGCAGTCCCACTCTGTGGCCTTCCTCACGCTGACTTTTGTATTGTCACTGGCCTGCTGTGCTTCTAATGTCACTTTCCTGCCCTTCCTGAGCCACCTGCCCCCTCCCTTTTTACGCTCTTTCTTCCTGGGCCAGGGCCTAAGTGCCCTGTTGCCTTGTGTGCTAGCCCTGGTGCAGGGGGTGGGCCGCCTTGAGTGTCTGCCCATGCTGGCCAATGATACCACTGGGCCTCCTATCCAGCTGTCCCCCATCAATTTCTCCGAGCGTTTTTCTGCCACCACTTTCTTCTGGGTTATGACTGCCCTTCTGGGCACTTCTGCTGCTGCCTTCCAAGGTCTCCTGTTACTACTGCCATCTTCATCCTCTGTCCCCACGGTGGATGCAGGGCTTCAGATAGGAACACCAGGAACAGAGGAGGAAGAGGAAGAGGAAGAAGAGGTCTCACCGTTGCAGGAACCACCAGGCCAGGTGGCAGACACTGCTCCCAGCCCAGACCCTAAGGCCCATCAGCTGTTCTCTTCCCGAAGTGCCAGTCTACTGGGGCTGCTGGCTGTCACCAATGCTCTGACCAACGGTGTGCTGCCTGCTGTACAGAGCTTTTCCTGCCTGCCCTACGGGCGCCTAGCCTACCACTTGGCTGTCGTACTGGGTAGCTCCGCCAACCCCCTTGCCTGTTTTCTGGCCATGGCAGTGCTGTGCAGGTGCCCATGGGTCCCAAGCCCCGGTGGGGAGGAACCTGAGGTCAGCCAGGGCCTGGGACAGCCAGTCCTGAATTTCAGCCCATCCTTGACAGGTCTCTGGCAGGGCTGTATGGTCTGTCTATTCTGGGCATGTTCTTTGGAGCCTACCTGATGACACTGGCAGTCTTAAGTCCCTGTCCTCCTCTGGTGGGCACCTCTGCAGGTGTGGTCCTTGTGGTAAGTAGAATGGAGAGATGAAGCAGGAATAGGGCTTGTCTCGGAGCAGGGGGACTTCACATTTAGCCTGCTGCTGCAGACCTCCCCTCTACCCCCACTTTCAGGTGCTCTCGTGGGTACTGTGTGCGGGCGTGTTCTCATACGTCAAGGTGGCGATCAATTCCCTGCTGCACAGTGGAGGCCGGCCAGCACTGCTTGCAGCTGGTGTGGCTATCCAGGTGGGCTCTCTGCTGGGTGCCATTACCATGTTCCCTCTCACCAGCATCTATCCAGTATTTCAGAGTGTAAAGGACTGTGAGGACCAGTGTGGCCCCTGAACCTGGGACATGTGGGACTTACTTCACCTCACTTGTCTCCCCCTGGAGATCGCCACAGTGACTGAGTCCAGTGGCCCAAGGTGGCCTCTCTACTCACAGATACACTCATGGATATTGTACACTCCGTAAGAGACCTGGCTTTTGAGAAAAGACCAGGGTGAGGACCAAAGAGCAGGCCTGGAGCTAGGGGTAGGTTAGGGCCATGGCCTACACCCTGGGATCTTTGCGGGCTTTTCAGAATAAAACGTCATCTTTATCCGGTGAGTTGTTAATCCCACAGCACAGCTCCCTGTACCAGGTCAACTTCCCTCTGTAGGAGTAGAGGGTGTCTGATCTTGTGGAACTGGAGTTACAGACTGCTCTGAGCTGCCACGAAGATGCTGGGAATCGAACCCAGGTCCTCTGGAACAGCAGTAAGTGCTCTTAACCACGGAGCCTCCTCTCCAGCCCCAGGTGTTGGCTTTTAAGGTTCTAGCCCTCTCAGGATCTATCAGCTTGAGGGCCTTGCTTACCAGTCCTCCCAGCTACCATCTTCCAGTTTTCCGCTCCTGCAGTCAGAGCCCCCAGGTCCCCTGTTCAGGAAGATGTGTAGTAGCTGTCCTTGACCCAAACTTGTTATCTTCAGAATGGGGTCATTTCTGGGCTGGGCGGTTCAGGCTCTCACACAAAGGGCTGGAACCTCAGGGCAAGGGCCTGACTTTCTGCCTTCTTTACATATGATGGTAGACGGAGAGAGGCCTGTCGGGGAGGCAGGACACCAAGTGTGTCCCAGTGTGACTAGAGTGGTGTGACGCCTCAGTCTCACAGGAGTTCGGGGGGAATGGTGATTCCCACCAACCCTTGCTGTCCGGTCCTTTCAGATGATCCTTCTGAGCAGAAGCCTTTTGTCCTTGCCTTGGCCTCCTGGCTTTGTTGTCCTTCCCTGGGCCCTCATACCTTGTCAGGACCCCTTGAGCAGGGGGACCTCCCTGTTTCCTGTGACTCAGACGTTGGCACAGATAAGCAGGGGTGGCTTGGCGAGGTGGGCAGGTGCTGAGGGCCTGCAGGGGTGAGGGCGCTGTGCAGGGGTGTCTGAAGAACTCTTGAGCCAGTGACCCTCTTCCCCTTTTGTACTCTGCCCTTGTCCCTGGTCAGCACCCATGCCGGGGGCCCACCCTCTGTCCACCTGAGGCTAGAGACTGGTTAGGGCTACCTCCAAGGTCCTTTTTTTGGTTTCCTCAGGTCAGTAATCAAATGGCCTCAGTCCTGAGTTCCCATGTGTATCATCTATGCAAGGTATGCTAGCCCAAGGGCCATAGGTCAGCATGGCCCTTCAGATATGTGTGGTCTGCTAGAGAAAAGGGGGCGGGTGCCCCAGATCCTAGCCGGCCTGAGCCAGAAGTGGGCAGTTTGAGGAAACCACTGCTCTTTGAAGTTCTAATACCTTCCTGTCCAACCACAGAAAGCTGGGCAAGGGTCAGAATAACACAGGGTAGAAAACAAGTCCAGGATGAAGGCAAGGCTGTGTGCCAACTCCCTGGGTATTTATGAGGGACAGGACAGCCCAACATTCAAGTCTCCAAGACTTCCTGTGTCAGAAGGCAAACCTTTGGGTACTGAGCCACCCTACACTCTGTGCCACCACTAGGAATGTCCCCTTGGCCTTTAG
>NC_022017.1:11216006-11219618 GCF_000317375.1 Microtus ochrogaster
TGTGAGATAGCCCGTGATGCAGGGATGCAGGGATAGGTGTGAGATAGCCCGTGATGCAGGGATGCAGGGATGAAATAAGGCTTGCCCTGGGACTGAAAGGCGACCACTCAGCCCACTGGGTCCCCAATAGCTGTGGGTTCTGGTGTAACTGCAGATGTGGCAGCCTTTCGTTCTTACCCAACCTGATTTGGGGACACAGAACAATCCTTTAAGGGCCACCACACTTGAATTCAGAGGGATTTCCCCAACTTCTGTGACGCTGGAGGACAGCAAGGGAGTGGAATATCACCAGTTCAAGAACCAGTCACTGGGGCAGATCCACCCCATCTCACCTCTAGGGGACCGTGGGCTGCCTTGCCTTTGCTCAAGTGCTCACAGTCTCCAGGGCTCCAAATCTGGTACTGCCCAGTATTCCTCTCCCTTCGTTTTCTTTCCCCTCTACCACTGCTTCCTCCCTCCCTCCATTTTTCCCTTTCTTTTTCTCCCTCCCTCCCTCCTTCCCTCCCTTCCTTCTCTCCCTTCATTCCCTTCCTTCCTTCCTTCCTTCCTTCCTTCCTTCCTTCCTTCCTTCCTTCCTTCCAACAAGATTTCAAGTAGCCCAGGCTGGCTTCGAATTCGCTATGTAGCCGAGGATACTTCTGCCCTGAGTGCCGGGACTACAGATGAGCACTGCCTTGCCAGATTACCCAGTCCTGGGAATTGAATTCGGAGCAATGCAGATGTTAGACAAGCCGTCTATGAACTGGGTTACATCCTTAGCCCCTTGTGTATATTTTTCTCTAATTCTTATCATTTGTGATTTTAACTCCAGAAGCAGGACTGGGGTATAGTTCAATGGTAGAGTTCTTGTCTAGAATGTGCAAGACTCTGAGTTTGGCCCCCAGGACTGCAAAACAAAAACATAACTATTTTCTGTATGATAATGGTTGTTGGGGAGAGTATGGGGGATGCTTAATGGGTCTAAAGTTTGCTCTGAAAGATGAAAGAGTCATGGGGGTTGGATGGTGGTGGTGCTTACACAACATTTTGAATGCCTTTTAAGCCACTGACCTATACTTTGAAAGTGGTTAATCCCTAGCTCTTGGGAGGCAGAGGCAGGTAGGTCTCTGTCAATTCAAAGCCAGCCCGGTCTACACAGTGAGCTCCAGGATACCCAGGGCTACATAGAGAGACCCTGTCTCAAAAATAAAACAAAAACAAAAAGTGATTAAGATAGTAAAGTTTTTGTTTTGAGACAGCCTCCTATAGCTAAGCCTGGTTTCCTTGTTCTTTTGTTTGTTGAGATAGGGAGAGTCTCACTGTGTAGACCAGGCTGTCTCTGCTACTGGAGTGCTGGGATCAGAGGTGTGCGTTACCAGACTTTGCAAAAAGAATTATCTTTTGGTACCATCAAATACTTACAGAAGAAAGAACACCATAGATGGGATTTTCTTCAAAGTAACCTGCCGTTCGAGACCAGCCTGGTCTACAGAGCTAGTGCCAGGACAGGCTCCAAAGCCACAGAGAAACCCTGTCTCAAAAAAACAAAAAAACAAAAAAAAAAAACAAAGTAACCTGCCAGCTGGATGTGGGACATGCCTGGTGTAAGATAGGCCTCAGCTGTTAGGACGAAATGGACACATTCAAGATCTTATGTAGCTGGGCGGTGGTGGCGCACACCTTTAATCCCAGCACTCGGGAGGCAGAGGCAGTCGGATCTCTGTGAGTTCGAGACCAGCCTGGTCTACAAGAGCTAGTTCCAGGACAGGCTCCAAAACCACAGAGAAACCCTGTCTCGAAAAACCACAAAAAAAAAAAAAAAAGATCTTATGCTATTTGGTCTAATTTTGTGTATGTTTAAAATACCATGTAATGGGGCTGGAGAGATGGCTCAGTGGTTAAGAGCATTGGCTGCTCTTCCAAAGGTCCTGAGTTCAATTCCTGGCAACCACATGGTGGCTCACAACCATCTGTAATGATGTCTGGTGCCCTCTTCTGGCCTGCAGACATATAGACAGAATATTGTATACATAGTAAATAAATAAATATTTAAAAATAAATAAATAAATTAAATACCATGTAATAAAAGCATGTGTTAAGCAGAAAAATACAATAGTGCAAAGCAGTAACTGTTGGTTTAGCATAAGGGTGTTATTTGTATGATAGTTATAGATATTTATAATTATTTTATTTCATGTGTGTGATGCCTGGTGCCTACAGAGGCATGAGTCATCTCTGGCAGCTGCGACAGTCATGATAGAGAAGGATGAGATGAAGAAATGTAAGAGCAAAGTTTCTGTATATTGTTGAATTAATATGAATAGGAATTATACTTAGTTAGGCATAGTGGCACACTGCTTGAACCCCATCTACATAGTGAGTTATAAGCTAACCGGTAATACTGAGTGACATCCTGACAAAATGTATGTATATGGATGTTTAATTTAATCCAGAGAGAAAATTACCAACAAAATAACTTTAAAATGAAGAAGAAAATAACAAAAGAATTAAAATGGGCTTAGTATGGTGGCTCATGCCTTTAATTCCAGCAATTGGGAGCTAGAGGCAGTCAGACATCTGAGTTCAAGATCAGCCTTGTCTACAGAATAAGTTCCAGGACAGCTGGGGTTACATGGAGGGAAAAAAATTGAAGTGGTACAGTTGATCCAGATGTGGCGGCACATTCCTATAATCCCGCCCCTCAGTAGGGCTGAGGCAGCAGGATTGTCATGAGTTGGAGGCCAACCTGAGCTATAGATGAGATCTTCTCTCAAACAACAAATAATCAAAAGGCACAGTTAGAAAAACATCTATTGCTGAGCAGTTGTTTCACATGCCTTTAATCCCAGCATTCAGGAGGCAGAGGCAGACGGATCTCTGTGAGTTCAAGACCAGCCTGGTCTACAAGAGTTAGTTCCAGGACAGGATCCAAAGCTACAGAGAAACCCTGTCTCAGAAAGGAAGGGAAGGGAGGGGAGGGGAGGGGAGGGAAGGGAAGACAAATGACAGTAATGGGAGAACAGGAACAAAATATGTAAGGGACATGACAAGAGGCAGGCTTTCCCTACCGGCAGCTGTAGTGTGAGTGGACCCTGTGATCCACCTAGACCTAATGTGTGCCCTTTCCCCCCATGCACTATCTCCAGGATAGGCTGGCACACCATGGGACACACCTCAGCAAGTTTAGATTGGGATTGTATTCCTGGAAAAACCAACACAAAAGAACAAATCAGGTTGACCCTGTCTTGAAGTCCACACCCATGCCCTTGGGTGTGTCTTACTTTTATCCCGTGTGCTTAACCTTTGTGCTTAGGTTTATATCTTAAAATATTAATTAAACCTGATTCTACTTAATACAACAGTACAAGACAGACGCCCTTCTCCAGGGTGCTGGAGAGAGAATGGAGATGCTTAATGGGTCCAAAGTTTGCTTTGAAAGATTAAAGAGTCAACCAAGAAGTGCTGGCGCACACCTTTAATACACTCAGGAGGCAGAGGTAAGCGGATCTCTGTGAGTTCGAGGCCAGCCTGGTCTACAAGAGCAAGTTTCAGGACAGCTAGGGCTGTTACACAGAGAAACCCTGTCTCTAAAAAATAGGAGAAAGCCGGGCGGTGGTGGCTCACGCCTTTAAT
>NC_022017.1:11221188-11223837 GCF_000317375.1 Microtus ochrogaster
GGTCTTACTGTGTAGCACAGGAAGGCCTTAAACTGGCTTCCTGCCTCTTCCTACCTCTACCTCCCAAGTGCTCTAATTACTGGTATCTGCCCAGCTCTTTAACTAAGCTTTTAAAAATGATTTATTTAATCTTATTTTATGTGCATTGGTGTTTTTGCTTGTATGTGCATGTATGTCTGTGTGAAGGTATCAGATCAGCTGGAACTAGAGTTACACAACTTATAGATCGTTGTGAGCTCCCGTGTGCATGCTGGGAATTGAGTCCAGGTCCTCTGAAAGAGCAACCGGTGCTTTTCTTATCTCTCTCTCTCTCTCTCTCTCTCTCTCTCTTTCTTTCTTTCTTTCTTTCTTTCTTTCTTTCTTCCTTTCTTTCTAATTTCTTTCTTATTTGTTTTGTTTTGTTTTTGAGACAGGGTTTCTCTGTATAACAGCTCTGGCTGTCCTGGAACTCACTTTATAGACCAAGCTGGTCTTGAACTCACGGAGATCCACCTGCCTCTCTCCCAAGTGCTGGAATTAAGAGTAAAGGCAAGAGCCATCAGCCAGTGCTCTTAGCTGCTGAGCCATCTCTCCAGCCCCTTTCCTTAGTTCATTTTTATCAGTGGCAGTGGAAATAAGACAGTGATAGGAGATACCAAATGTCCTACTCTGGCCTCTGAATGAACACCCATACACAACACATACACAGACAGACAGACAGGCATAACACATACACAGACAGACATAGCACATAGACGGACAAACATAACACACAGACGGTCAGACATAACACATATACAAACAGACATAACACATACACAATTTCAGAGATGAAAGAAAAAGCAAGGAACCAGGCATGTTGTTGTACAGCACAGGCTGGGGAGAAGGCCTGGTGGGTACAGCGCTTGTGAATATTTTCTCAACTTGGCACAAGCCAGAGCCATTTGAGAAGAAGGAATCTCAATTGAGAAAATTATGTCACCAGACTGACATAGGACAGTCTCCTGATTGATGGTTGATGTGGGAGAGATCAGCCCACTTTGGGTGCTGTCACTCCTGAGCAGAGCAGGTGGTCCTGAATGATGGTGAGAAAACAGGCAGAGCAAGCCATGAGGAGCCAGCCAATGAGTAACGATCCTCCATAGCCTCTGCTTCAGTTCCTGCCTCCAGCTTCTCGCCCTGACTTCTCTGGATGATGAACTATAAGCTGGAAGATGAAATAAACCCTCTTCTCCCCAAAATGCTTGTAGTCATGTTTTATCACATCAGTAGAAATCCAACTAACACATCATACAAGCATGAAGACCTGAGTTCAAATCCCTAGAACCCGTGTAAATCTGGATGTGATAGGCTGCATCTGTAGCCCACCATGTCTGTGATGAGGTAAGAGGTGGAGACAGGTGAGTCTCTATATCAGATGTCTGCAACTCTAGTCTGGACAATCCAAATACTCTCTTCTGGCCTTCATGTGCACCAGTCAACAGTCACACATGTGGTATATACATGGGTATAGTTCAGTACTCACACACAAAAATATCTTTAAAAAAAGTCCAGGTATGGTGATGCCCACCTTTAATGCTGTCCCTCAGAAGGCAGATCTCTGATTTCAGTGCCAACCTGATCTACATATCAAGTTCCAGGCCCACCAGGGCTATGTAGAGTCCCTGTCTCAAAAACACAAAAGCAAGCCAGGCAGTGGTAGCTCATGCCTTTATTCCTAGCACTTGGAAGGCAGAGACAGGTGGACCTCTGTGGTTTTTAAGGCCAGTATGGTCTACAAAGAGAGTTCCAGGACAGCCAGGGCTGTAACACAAAAACAGCAAGCCTGGCAGTGTCGGTTCACACCTTTACTCCCATTACTTGGGAGGCAGAAACTGGCAGATCTCTGTGAGTTCAAGGCCAGCCTGATCTGCAGAGCTAGTTCTGGGGCAGCCAAGGCTACACAGAGAAACCCTGTCTCAAAAACAAAACAAAAAACAAGAAATTGAGCTGGAGAGATGTCTTAGAAGAGCACTGGTTGCTCTTCCAAAGGACCTGAGTTCAATTCCCAGCAATCACGTGGTGACTCACAACCATTTCTAATGAGATCTGGTGCCCTCTTCTGGTGCGCAGGTATACATGCAGGAGGAACACAGTATACATAATAAATAAATACACTGAATGGAAAAAGAAAATTGGGCGGGAGAGATGATTTGGTGGTTAAGAGCACTGGATGCTCTTCCAGTGGACCTGGGTTCAATTCCCAACACCCACACAACAGCTCAGAACTGTAACTCCAGTTCCAAAGGATCCAATATCTTCACATATATATGCAAGCCAGAAACAAACAAACAAAAAACCCACATGAAATAAAAATAAATAAAACAAGAAAATTAAATTATGTGTGTGTCCTCGTGCTGGAGAGATGGTTCAGTAGATAAACTCCTCACCGAGGACTTAAGTTCAGTTCCTAGAACCCACAAGGTTAGGAGAGAATGAATCTCACAGATTGCCCCGACTCCCCATATTCCCCATGGTACATACTTCCCCATACAAAATAAGTTAACATGCAATTTCAAAAAAGGAAAGAAAATTAAAGCTGGGCATAGTGGTCCACACTTTTAGCCCCAGCGCGTGGGAGGTAAAGGTAGTGTTTGTCTTGGTTTTTTTTTTTTTTTTTTTTTTTTTTTT
>NC_022017.1:11224902-11226435 GCF_000317375.1 Microtus ochrogaster
GAAAAAGAAAAAATAAATAAATTAAAATAAAGTCGGTGCTGCGATACAAGGTAAGTGATGGGCTCCGACCAGGAACATTCTTTTTTTTTTCTTTCTTATGCATACAATATTCTGTCTGTGTGTATGCCTGCAATCCAGAAGAGGGCACCAGACCTCATTACAGATGGTTGTGAGCCACCATGTGGTTGCTGGGACTTGAACTCAGGACCTTCGGAAGAGCAGGCAATGCTCTTAACCTCTGAGCTATCTCTCCAGCCCCCCAGGAACATTCTTAATGTCCCTGAAGGCACAGGTGTAGAGTAAATATCCTGAACTAGATTGGGTCTTAGCGAATGTCATCGGAATAAGAGAGAACTTGTAAAATTATATCATATAACTACAAAGATGAGAGAAAGAATCTTGACTACCAGCCGGGTGGTGGTAGGTGGTGCCTGTCTTTAATTCTAGCACTCTGGGCCGTAGAGGCTGGTGGATCTCTGTGAGTTCAAGGCCAACCTGGTCTACAGAGCAAATTCTAGGATAAACTCTAAAGCTATGCAGAGAAACCCTGTCTTGGAAAAAAAAAAAAAAAGAATTTGGCCAGTAGTGGTGGCACATGCCGGTAGGATTTGTTGGGATTTGTTGAAGGAGGCAGAGGCAGGAGGATCACGATTTTGAGGCCAGCCTGGGCTACACATTTTTCTCCTGCGTAAATTGGGAGCATGGGGACCTTGGAGGAGGATTGAAGGGGATGGGGAGAGGCAGGGAGGAGAGCAGAGAAAATTATAGAGCTCAATAAATATCAATTAAAAATGTATATAAACAAAAGAATTTGGAGGGCTTTTGTCCCCAGATTGATTGCCTGATGAAAATTAAGGACCACCCATTGGGAAGCTCCAGGAGCAGCAGCTGTTCTTGGCTTTGGGTAACCATCCCTCTGGGGTAGCTGTGAAGCCCTGATCTACAGTCTGTGGAGTTTCCTGAGGGGTGTACTGTGGAAGAGGGAGTGAGTGTGAGGTTGGGAACTAAGGCAGCAGAGTGGGTGTGAGACTGCCTATTCAGCCTGCTGATCTGCTCAGTTGCTCCACTGAGAAGCATCAGAATGGTCTTTTGGTGGCCTTGCAATGCATAATAGCTACCTGGGTGGAAAGCCAGATGGCTCCTGGTGGGGTCAGAACCTCGGAGCCATATTTAATGGGGTGTTAGGGGCAGTGAGGAGTCCCCTCTCCAGAGGGCTTCATGGACACAGAAGCCACGGGCTGAAGCTTAGTCTCCTCTCTGCCCCTTTCTGGAGAACCCCAGTGAGAGCAATGACTTCTTCTCTGGGAGCTGATGTAGGATTACTTCATCAACTTTGTGCATGTCCCAGTAGCGTTCTCTGACTCTTGTGAACCATCGCTATTGGGAAGGAAGGAGCCTCAGAAAGAGGCCACCTCACAGGGTTTACTATTACTGCAGGTAAGGTTGAATCTTCCCACACAGAAAAGCTGTAGAAACCTCAGGGTTAGGATCTGGCAATAAAGGATTTCAGTTTGGTGAGGATTAGAGCAAACT
>NC_022017.1:11226606-11230550 GCF_000317375.1 Microtus ochrogaster
GACCAGGCTGGTGTTGAACTTTAGACCAACCAGGCTGGCCTCAAACCCAGAGGCTCACCTGCTTCTGCCTTTTGAACGCCGGGATTAAAGGTGTGCACCACCACTGCCTGGCAGCAAACTCAGGTTTGTAAAAGAAGAGCTGTATTTGCCGGGTGGTGGTGGCACACACCTTTAATCCCAGCACTTGGGAGGTAGAGACTGGTGGATCTCTGTGAGTTTGAGGCCAGCCTGGTCTACAGAGTGAGTCCCAGGAAAAGCCCCAAAGCTACACAGAGATACCCTGTCTTGAAAAACAAACAAACAAAAAAACCCCACCTGCTCTCTAAGGTGAGATGGAAGCCCATCACGTTAGAACCTGGAGGGCCTGTGTGTAAGCCATCAAACTCTGGCCCAGGGTTAATTTGGAGGCCTCTCCATCCAAGAAAGCTACAGATGTCAGTGCCTTAAAGAGGGAGTGAGTGACCTGTGCCACCAGATCTATGGACAGACAAGAAGATGACCTGCATTGGAAGAGCTCCAACATTTGAGATAAAGCAGTGTTCCCTTTGCGTATGTACATATATAAAGGTTTAGTAAGGTTAGGGAGAGTGAATGCATGGAAAGACAGACAGACCCACGTGCCTCTGACCCATCAGCTCCTCCCCTGGTCCACTCAAGGCCTCTACAAGTGTTTAGTTGTTATTCCAAGTTAGGAAACCAGGGTGCTTTTAAAATCCTGCCATGCTCGAGAAGTTCCTAAGTTACTTTGTGACTTAGAGATCTGCAGTTAGTGACAATGAAAACTTTGAGGTGACCAGAAAGGTGACTGTGGTTGTTATAAATTCCGGAAGGGAATATTTTGTAGGAAGATCTGGCCCTTTGAAAGAAAAACTTTATATCCACAGAAAGCCAGTTTTTGAAGGGGTAGTGTTAAGTTGGAGTGTAGGCCCCAGGCCCTGGCCTGGGAGTTGCGTTGCTCTGGACTGCCAGCATGCCAGGGGTCAGGACCATGCCCACAGGGTATTTAAGTGGCCTCCTAGAGGAGAAACGTGTGGTTTTCGGGTCTGCATGGTCTCCATTTGATTTGATTTGACCTAATTGGATTTCTTGGGCCTTCAGAGCTGCTGTTTTTCTTATCAGGTAGGATAGTGCTTTAAGATATATTTATTAGCTGGGCAGTGGTTTGAGCTCAACCAGGTCTACATGTTTTGGATATCTGTGCATTGTGTTAAAATGTGCTGTGATTGGTCATGAGGCAAAACATAGATTCATATAAATGGGTTAATTTAAGTTAGAAGAGCTAGTGGAAGAAGCCTAAGCTAGCTGAACTTTCATAATTAATAAGAAGTCTCTATGTTGTTATTTTGGAGCTGACTAGTGAGACTCATTACGTCTACATAGTAAGGCTCTGTTAAAAAAAAGGAAAGGAAAAAAGAAAGAAAGAAAGAAAGAAAGAGAGAAAGAGAGAAAGAGAGAAAGAAAGAAAGGAAATAGCCAACAATGGCAGAGAACTTTAATCCCAGCACTTGGGAAACAGAGGCCAATCTGGTTTTCATCCAGGGTTAAACAGTGAAATACTTGTCTCAAAAAGGGGGTGGGGATGAAAACAAGGGCTAGAGAGATGGCCTTAACTGGCTCTGAAGTAGTTTAGACATGTTAGTTTTCCCTGGCTAGCATGGGAATGAGACAGTCACACCAGACCTTAAAAGAATAAAACAAAGCCGGGCGGTGGTGGCGCACGCCTTTAATCCCAGCACTCGGGAGGCAGAGGCAGGCGGATCTCTGTGAGTTCGAGGCCAGCCTGGTCTACAGAGCTAGTTCCAGGACAGGCTCCAAAGCCACAGAGAAACCCTGTCTCGAAAAACCAAACCAAAACAAACAAAAAAAAAAAAAGAACAAAACAAAGCAAAACAAAACAAAAATCCAGTGGTGGCCCACACTTTTAATCCCAGCACTCAGGAGGCAGAGGCAGGCGATCTCTGTGAGTTCAAGCCAGCCTGGTTTACAGAGTGAGTTCCAGGACAGCCAGGGCTACACAGAGAAACCCTGTTTTGAAAAACAAACAAGAATGTAACTTTGGATTGTTGTAACATCTAGGGAGAAGGGGACTGTAGAAGAACTCACAGCCTCAGGTCTTATTAGTACTACAGGTAGAAGGACCTGCAGCTTTCCTGGGCTCCTTATGGTCCAGGAATAGTCAGGGACATTGGGGCTTTTTCAGGTTCAACCTGTTTGTGGCCCTCAGAAATGAGCTGGCCTTTCCTTGCATGAGAGAAAGGACATTATGGATTCCAAGGGATTTCCACTTTGGTGGCTGGACTTGGCTCCTGAAGAGGGTCAGTCGCTTTGGGTTCTCTCAGCAGAAATATCAGCCGCCCCCAAAAGGCTGAGTTAGTGCCCGCCCACTGAACTGGGGTGGCCACGAGATGGCGCTCTAGAATTTCCTGCGGAAACAGGTAATTAGTGTGGCCCTGTAGGGAATCTGTCATCTCTTTGCTTCTCCAATTTGTCTTTTCTGACTTTTAGGGTCTCTGCTTAGTCATTAAAGACCTCGAAATTGCCGGGCAGTGGTGACACACGCCTTTAATCCCAGTACTCAAGAGGCAGAGACAGGTCAGCCTGATCTACAAGACAAGTTCCAAGAAGGTCAGGGCTACATACACAGAAAAACCCTGCCTTGAAAGCTGTGTTTAAAAAGTATGGAAGGGATTCTAGAGTTCCTGATCTAGTCATCTGTTTGTTTGCCTGAGACAGGGTCTCACCATGTAACTCTGGCTGGCCTGGAACTCACAGACATCCACCTGCTTCTGCCTTTTGAGAGTTGGGATTGAAGATTTGCACCACTACACCTGGCCTGGTCTAGCTTTTTGTTTATTTGCTTGGTTTGATTTGATTTTTTAAAAAGACTTATTAATTTTTAATATTTATGTATGAATGCTTTGCCTTCATTTGTGTGTGTGTGCGTGCTGTGTGCGTGCCTGGTGCACACAGAAGCCAGAAGGGGAGTGACAGACATCCTGAAACCAGAGTCACTAAGCCACCGTGCAGGCTTAGTGGTAGGAAGCCATCCTGGGGAAGCAGAGGGAGTTGTATTTCTCTTACTCAACTGAGATGGGTGTTGTGGTTTCTTGGGATGGGGAAGGGTTCTCCCTTTAAAAATTTGGGGGAAAGGGCGAGACAGAGTTGTTTGTTTGTTTGTTTGTTTGTTTTGCGTGTGTCCTTAACCCTCCTGGAACTTGCTCTGTAGCTCAGGCTGGCCTCAAACTCAGAGATCTGCCAGCCTCAACGTCCCAAGTGTTGGGATTAAAAGCTTGCAACGCCAGTGCCTAGCCAAGATATTTTTATTTTATATACTTACCTTGTGTGTGTGAAGGTGTGCATGTGTGTGCACGCACATGATATGGTGCATACATCACACGTGCGAGCAAGAGACTTCCAGGAGTCTGTCCTCTCCGTTCTACCCCATGGGTCCCAGGAATTGAACTCAGGTCATTAGGATTGGTGGCAAGTGTCTTTACCCTTTGAGCCATCTTGCCAGCTCCTTGGGGGAGATTTTCTTTGGTGCAATTAGAAAGCAGCCAGCCTAACCCACTGAGGCTAGAAGGGCACCCTGGGGTCTCTGGGGTCCCCACAGTCCCCCAGAGCATCGTGTTGTTCATCTAGAACAGCCCAGTGTTACTGTGTGGAGGGTCCACGCCTCCCCGATAATTAGCAGCTGATAAAGCCAGGTGCTGGGGCTGTGGGAGCAGGGTGGAGACGTGACCTTCTGAGTTTCCGGAAGGTTAAGATTATTCTCTGGCCAGAGGCTTCCTGATAAAGAACGGGACAGACAGTTGTGTCTTCCCTAAGTACTGTGCGAACCTATCTCAGTTGATCTGTGGTGACCCAATGGTCTCTCTGGCTGCTGCCCATTCTCACCCTGGAAGGTGATTTTTCACAGTGGCACCACTGTTCACTCTTTTTTT
>NC_022017.1:11232270-11232908 GCF_000317375.1 Microtus ochrogaster
TCCCTTTCCCCCACTACCTCTCCAGCATAAGTTGTCATCAGTGTTTTTGCTCTTGCTGGGATAGGAATCTTGAAAAGAACGGAGCATAAAAAGAAGCTGAAGTTACCAGAGCGAGAAAACACAGGGCCTGCAGAAACCTACCTGGTAGATAGCCTGGCCTTGACTTTTGTTTGGAAACCAGCAAAAAAGACTTCTTGCAGCCTTAAGGAATGATTTCAAATCTCTCACTTCACTCCCAGAGGAAACAGAATGAAAAATAAATGCTGTATCTGTCTATCAACTGCCCTCAAGACCCAGGAGATCCATTAGATAAGAACTGCATCCTGAACCAGCAGGACGGGTAATTTGGAGAAGGGGCTGTGCTAGGCTAGAATGAGGGCAAACACTGTTAACTCTGGAGCACCAGACCGTGGGGGACACGGGAGGGTGACATAAGGACATCCACCTGGAGCTCTGCTGGGGAAGCTCCTACTACTCCTGGCTGTCAGGTCAGTGTTGAACAGCAAGTGTGAAGTGTGGGAGAGGCCTTAAAGGTGAAGGAAAGGGCTAGGGCAGCACTCAGGAGGCAGAGACAAGTGGATCTCTGTGAGTTCGAGACCAGCCTGGTCTACAGAGCTAGTTCCAGGGCAGGCTCCAAA
>NC_022017.1:11234148-11238235 GCF_000317375.1 Microtus ochrogaster
AACTCACAGAGATCCGCCTGCCTCTGCCTCCCGAGTTCTGGGATTAAAGGCGTGCGCCACCATCGCCCGGCTTAACAAAAAACCTTTGAGAGGCAGGCAGATCTCTGTGAGTTCGAGGCCAGCCTGGTCTACAAGTGCTAGTTCCAGGACTGACTCCAAAGAAAACAGAGAAACCCTGTCTCAAAAACAAAAACAAAGACTGGAAAGATGGCTCAGCGGTTAAGAGCACTGACTGTTCTTCCAGAGGTCCTGAGTTCAATTCCCAGCAACCACATGGTGACTTACAACCACCTATAAAGAGATCTGATGTCAACACTGTATTCATAACAAATAAGTAAATTAAAAAAAAGAAATAACAGTCTGTCTCTTCCCATTTATAAAAAAACAAAAAACAAAACAAAAAAAATCTTTGAAAGGTCTTCCTCCCCTAATTTGGGGTTGATCAGTTTGAAGACCAGATGACTGTTTGGCTCACAAAGGTTATGTAAGCATCATCGCCTAAGCTGACTTGCTAAGCCAGTCAGCCCATCAGCTTCAGTCCCTACAAGCAGGAGAAAAGGGCTTTGTTTTAAGCCAGCGGAATTATGTCTGGATCAGGAGAGGGAAGAAGAAACCATTCATTTTGGAAGTTTGCCACCTTTATGACCAGCTCTGTAATTATCTATTACTTATTACTTAGGTAAACTCCAATCCAGCAGCCTATCAGGGGGTCTGTTAAGCTCCTAGCCCCTCACACAGACAGTGGCTCCAAACAGGTGAACTGGAGGATGGGCAGTTCAGAAGGTCACCGACTCCATCCTCAAAGTCGAGTCAAACGCGGCTTTTTAAATGGAGCCTGTTGGCGCAGCACGGTCCGGAAAGCTACAGCTTGCTTGGCTTGCTATGGACTGCCTCGGAGCAGGGCGCATCCTGACCGCTACAGACCTCATCCCATGGAGAGATCAATCAGATCCCAAAGTTATCCATTAGAAGGCTTTTCCAGGGAGCTGGTGGGAGGGCTCAGTGAGTAAAAGTATCTGCTACTGAAGCCCGGCCACCTGAGTTGGATCCCGGGAATCCATGTAAAGGTGGAAGGAGAGTAGGGACTCCACAGAGCTGACCTCTGACCTCCCGTGCACCAGGGCTCAAGTACCCGTTCATACACTCACGCACAGACGATAACAATACGTTAAAGAGACGCTCTGCCAGGAGACTCCACTTACCTGGAAGACAAGATTACCAACAGTCCTCCCTAGAGCCTGTAGGTGCAGCCCCTTATTAAACTCTGAGTCTATGCCCTCAGGTGCCCCATGGTGCCCTTCTCTATATTCAGCTGTGCCTGTGTATGACAACGGCCAACCTTTAACCCTCTATAACTGACAGATCATAACAAGCTCTCAAAGAATATGCCTAGTACATAGAAAAAAAAACAAGATAATCCTTTTCAACGGGCAGATGGATGTTAATTAAGATCTATAGGCTAGGGCCAAGCGTGGTGTAGGGTGCCTTTAATTCCAGCCCTCGAGAGACAGATCCAGAGGCAGGAGGATGTCTATAAACTCAAGGCCAGCCTTGAAATGACCTTATAAAGCCATTTCTTGGGACTGGGGAGAGGGTTCATACAGTGCTAAGAAGATTGTCTACTCTTCCGGAGGACCGGCATTCTGTTCCCAGCACCCACGCAGTGGCTCACGCCTCTCTGTAATGCCAGTTCCAGAGACCAGATTTTTTTTTCTTGCTTCTACAAATACTCGGCACACACATTGTGGACACACATATGCAGGCCAAATACTCTTGTGTGTCAAATAAAATAAATAATTCTAAAAGTAATTCATTTTATTTCGTTTTTTTTTTTGTTTTTTGTTTTTTGTTTTTTGTTTTTTGTTTTTTTTTGAGATAGGGTTTCTCTGTGTAGCCCTGGCTGTTCTGGAACTCACTCTGAAGACCAGGCTGGCCGCAAACTCACTGACATCCACCTGCCTCTGCTTCCCAAGTACTAGGATTAAAGACATGCACCACCACCACCCAGGCAAAAATAATTTTTGAAGCCATGCTTATTGTATGTCCTTGATTCTGCCCGGCCTTTTGTGTCTGCCTTTTATAGCCAGGATAAAGAGCCTTAGATCACTATGCCAGTTTATCCATGCGATGAGTCTCCTGGGTGGACAATGCTTTCCACTGATGAACTCATCTGATTTCCATTGTCATTCCCTCTACAGGAATGACAGATGCCATTCTATCAAGGTTAAGTGCTACGTGTACATTTCCGATAATTCTGCTAATCACACATCTGTCTGCTCTGCATGATCTACAAAGAGAGTTCCAAACTCCACAGCCTCAGCCATCAGTTTAGTGCACAGCTTTGAAACTGTGCGTGAGCTCTTTTTAGCCTTTGGACCTGAGTGCTCCACTGTGTCTCAGTTTTATCTCCTCTCACTTGCGGCCAACCTTCAGCCTGAATGCCCGAGGTCAGAGGTCGCGTGCCCTGCCAGCACAGATGCCAAGGGACAGAAGCAAGAAACAGTTCTTCTGTGTGCACTTTATCTCTGGGAAGGCAGCAGATTAACTTCCTGGAGATAAGGTGTGAGCCTCATCTCAGGGCAGCAGATTATCTTTGGAGTGCAAATCAAGGTGGTTAATCATTCCAAAGGTTAGCCTCGTCCCTCTGGCCAAGGTGTCCAGAAGCGTCCCTCGGAGTCATCCTGTTGGCGTGGCTCCCCTTGCACTTTTTCCTCATTATGGTCTTTGTCTGTGCGGCTGGGATTGCACATCTACAAGGCTGCCGAGCCTTGTGTTCCTCCTGCAGCGTTGCCGGGGCTAAGGGTTAACTTGGAATGAATCAGCAGCAGCATTATTGGACAACTGAGTGTATGTATGTGCAGACCCCTTCTACAGGACAAAGGACGTATAAGTCGGGAGTTACTGCTCCCTGGGAATCTCTCCATCTCTCAGAGGTTCATTCTCACTTTTTCTTATCTATATTCATTCTGCAAACAAACAAACAAACAAACAAACAAAACAGCTTCCCTCCCATCGTCCCTCTTGCCCCATATTATTTCCCACTGTAAGATCTGTATCATATAAAACAATAACATCTTGCTCTCATGCGTTTGGTTGATTGTTAGCATGGCTTCTTACCTTTTAGGGAATTCTTGGCATAAAGCTGTATAATTTGCAGCACGCCATACATAGCAGCAAAAAATTAAGCTGAGAAGGATTTTTCTTTATTTTTTTAAATTTTATTCATTTTTATTTTATGGGCACTTCTGTTTTGCCTGTGTGAAAGTAGAATTGGAACAGGAGTTAAAGACATTGTGAGCTACCATGTGGGCGCTGGGAATTGAACCCTGGTCCTCTGGATGAGCAGTCAGTGCTCTTAACCATTGAGCTATCTCTCCAGCCTAAGATTTTTCTTTCTTTTGGGTTTTCAAGACAGGGTTTTTCGGTGTAGCCTTGGATGTCCTGGAACTCTCTAATGTAGACCAGGCTGGCCTAGAACTCACAGAGATCCACCTACTCTGCCTTCCAAGTGCTGAGATTAAAGGTGTGTGCTACCACCACCCAGCTATATTGCCCCATTTTGAGGCTGGATAGAAACTCAGTAAAGCCAAGCGTTGGTGACACTTTAATCCCAGCACTCAGGAAGCAGAGGCAGGAAGATCTCTGAGTTCAAGGCCAGTCTGGTCTTTTGAGTGAGTTACAGGACAGCCAGGGATACATGGAGAAACCCTCCTGTCTCTGGGGGGGGGGAACGAAGGAAGGGAGGGAGGGAGGGAAGGAGAGAGAGAGAGAGAGAGAGAGAGAGAGAGAGAGAGAGAGAGAGAAGGCAGAAGAAAAGGGAGGAAGAAAGAGAAAACTTGTGGTACAGAGGGTAAAGGAACTCCTCAGGTGGGCATCTAACTGAAGCCTCTTCCCAGCATGGAACTGAGAACTCAGTTAACAACTGCTGCAGGGCTTCCTCTCTTAGACGTAAGCCTTCAATTCTCTAAGAATTTAACTAGAAACCACATTTATAGGAAGAAGACACATACTAAACTTTCTGTGCAACCCTAGTCGTTCCTGTTTTAAGCCATCTCAGATTTTATAATTTTTTTTTTTTTTTTTTTTT
>NC_022017.1:11238681-11239361 GCF_000317375.1 Microtus ochrogaster
AGTTAATACTGAGAAAATTGCTACTGTCTTTTGAGTTAGTACACCTGGATATGTCTTACTCCCTGAGTGTCCCTCCAGGAGCTCAGGAGCTTGCTATAACAAATAATGAGAAGGCAGGTATGGTTAGATCATAGAGAAGGAAGCCGAGGCCAGTTACAGAATGGATCTTATCAGGGGCCAGGATCAGGCCTGGAGGGGAGAGAGCCCTGGGAGGTGCAGCGCCTCACAGGAGGGGCAGCCTGGCGGGAGGTGAAAGTGGACAGCGCTCTAGGCCTTCTGAGAGATGGCTTAAAGCAGAAGAAGGGAGAGCCGCCACGGGGAGCGTGATGGTGCCAGGCATTCAGAGAAACCCAACAAGGGGTATTTTGGCTTTCATAGATTTTTAGGGGCTGGGTTTGCCTTTTTTTTTTCTTCCCCTCAGAGATCTGTGTGTTCACAGAAGGGGCTCTCCAGGGACATATTGCAGAAGGCTGCATGGCCTGATTTTTCCAGCCTGTATATCTGATGTCTTCAAGTGAACAGTGTCTTAGAGTGCCAGGCTCACGATGTAATACTTCAAACCTTTTTGTTCGTCTTTAAAGAAGAGGGGGAGGAGAAGAAGACCTGGAATGACCTCTTAAGTTAAGGCAAGAGGTTGACAGTCCTTGCTGCTCTTACAGACGAACCAGGTTCACTTTCCA
>NC_022017.1:11240522-11250798 GCF_000317375.1 Microtus ochrogaster
AAAAAAAAAAAAAAAATAGTTTTAAGTAAATCTCAACCTGTCAATTTCCCTAAGTACTCGATCTTTATTAAACACAATTATTTAAAGGCATTGCTTATAAATCTTACTATGAGCAAATCAAAATAACCTTTAATCATAAAATAGATCTCACCTCCCACTGGTGTCTGCACCACTCTCTGTGGCCTGCCTTGAGGAGTCCGATCCTGTACTTGGGTCTGTCTTGTTTTCTTCAACTGCCCCCAGAGAAGTCCACACCCATGCTCTTGGTCTGCTCCATTTTCCCCTTAAGTCCCTCTTCCTCTCTTATCCCAATGATTAAGTAGCTTTATTAGAATCTCCAACATTGCTTCATCATAATGGCTAGTTCTGAAATCCTTTTCTTTTTTGTTTTTTCAAGACAAGGTTTCTCTGTGTAGCTTTGGAGCCTGTCCTGGAACTTGCTCTGTAGACAGGGCTGGCCTAGATCCACCTGCTTCTGCCTCCGAAGTGCTGGGATTAAAGGTGTGTGCTACCACTGCCTGGCTCTGAAATTCTTTTCATTGTTGAAGCTTTGGTGTCCCACAAACATCTGTTGCTCCAGGGACTGCAGAGATGGCTCAGTACTTGAGAACACAGGCTGCTCTTCCAGAGGCCTTGAGCTCAATTCCCAGTAAAGCTCACCGTCCATCTCAGTAAAGCTCACAGCCATGTATTTTGGGATCTGATGCCCTCTTCTGGCATAAAGGTGTACATGCAGATAGAGCACTTATACACAGTAAAACAAAAACAAACAAAAACCAATGACATCTATAACTCCAGCCCCGTCTGGCTTCTATGCACACACACACACACACAAACACACACACACACACACACACACGCACGCACACACCTAAAAAATGAAATAGCACAAAGGCGACGTAATGATCTCTAGAATCATTTTCACTCTTTTTTAATTTTATGGTTTATTTTGCCAGGTGGTGGTGGCACACGCCTTTCATCCCGGCACTTGGGAGGCAGAGGCGGTGGATCCAGTTCTCTGTCAGAGGCTTCTTTGCTACCTTTCGGTAGAAGATGTGAGGAATGAAGGAGGTGTGGAGATAGAGAGGGAACGGGGACCATGGGTCCCAGGGGCGGCAGCTGGGGATGGGCTGTCATGTGGGGCAGGGCACGGTAGAAGGGAGATTAGGAAATAAACTGGAGCTGGACCTGCTATGGAAGGACTGAGAGGCACTGGGTGGTCGTCGAAACCCTAACCACTAGCTGGGGGGGGGGTGGCTGAAAGGTCACCTGAGAAGTATAAGAAACAAGACTATGAAGGGTATCTGTATGCCTGCATTCTACCAGTAAGAGCTAGTAGGTCTTGCCATAGGACCAGCCCAAATAATCAGCGCGCTAAGAAAGAAAGAGAAGACTTGCTTGCAATTGTAGATGCGAATCCAAGCGCGTGAGTTCATCTGTGCTGATGCAGTAGGTGAGATCATTGTGGGTACCGAAGAAAGTGACCCAGTCCTACCCAGAGAAGACAGGGCCAAGCCTGAGACATGAGGGACAGATCAGGAGAGGATGGAGTCATGGGCCAGGGATGTTTGGCCTGGAGGTAGGGACTAGGAGGGTCCCTAAGAAAGGCAGGTGGGAAAGACCTGAATCATCTTCTGGGGAACTGTACCCCCCAACCTCCTCCTGAGGTCCCAATGACAACCCCAGGAATGATCTTCTGAAGTTCACTCTGGGGAACGAGTAGGTTTATCGGGCTTCCTTACAGAGCCTGGGTGAGCCTTAGTGGAGTGTGGGTGCTCCCGTCCAAGAGTCTGCACTGAGAAGCCCTAACCAACAGGAAGGTGGCTTTCCCATAGACAGAGATGGAGCCCCTCCACCTCCCCTAGTTCTTCCCTATCTCTCTCCTCTAACTGCTTCTCCAGGGCCCCAAGGACACAGGCAAGAAGGGCAGAATTGCACCCAGATGATTGGGAGTGGTACCTGGATACTGTGGTGAGGGTCCCATGACCCCTTCACCTTCCCACCTCTCTGAGGGAAGGCAGACGAGCGATCTTTTCTGAGCAGGCTTTCCAAAACTCCTGCAGATGCTGGCGGTTGGCTCAGAGGAGAGGCCTTCACATAGCAGGGTCCTGGTGGTGGTAGCCTTTGGGTCTAAGGTCCTGAGAGTTGGGCACTGCGCCTCGGCCTCCTCTGTCTGCATATCAAGGTCTGGGGGCAAAACGTTGGGTGTTTGGCAAGCATATGTATGAGGGGAGAGTGGCCACAGCCTTCCAGGGTGGGAGAGGAGCCCCCCCCCATGAAAGCTTGAGGCTCTGGAGCCATAGCCAGAGTAGGACTAAGCTAAGCACTGGGCCACAAGGAGTCTCTGCTGTCATCTCTGCCGTTGGAGACCCCTGTGTTTGCTGGCTCCTGATGGCTCATGGCTTAGAGGTGGCTCCTGGCCAGAGCACAGGACTAAGTCCTTTTTAAGTGTACTTGGCCTTCCTGAGGGGCTGCTGGACAGTCCATGTGGGTGCTTGGGTGCCTCCACACAGGTTCAAGCACCGTCACCTCCAGGTAGGTTAGTGTCACCCTTCCTACCTGCCGTGCCAGCTGGAGCCTAGGATAGCCTGGCCTTCTGCTCTTCTCTTCCACAGCACCAGTTTTATCTGCAAACACCCTGTGCCCTCTTCCGGTGTCTCTATCATGGGGTTCCTTCTCTATTCCCCATCACCTCAGCTCCAATTTAGGTCCATGGCTAGGCCCATTACTTGCACTATGAGGTTATACTGGGTTCCTGTATTGCTGAGTGACTTTATGTATATCCTGGAAGATGGCACCAAAAATACACAACATGAAATGTGGGGGTTCAGTTGCAGATGCTCAGAGACAAGCGGCTGGCAGAGACTGCACCCCATAATGTTTGGAATGGTTTGGGTTAAATAGATGTCCTGGCGTTTTCAGGAACGACTTTGGGGCCCAAGACATTTCAACAGATCCCTGTTAGCCCTCAGCTAGGCCTCTGTCTCAGTTAGGGTTTCTATTCCCCTGAAGAGCCGGGCGGTCGTGGTGCACACCTTTAATCCCAGCACTCGAGAGGCAGAGGCAGGTGGATCTCTGTGAGTTCGAGGCCAGCCTGGTCTACAAGAGCTAGTTCCAGGACAGGCTCCAAAACCAGAGAAACCCTGTCTCGAAAAAACACACACACAAGCCGGGCGGTGGTGGCGCACGCCTTTAATCCCAGCACTCGGGAGGCAGAGGCAGGTGGATCTCTGTGAGTTCGAGACCAGCCTGGTCTACAGAGCTAGTGCCAGGACAGGCTCCAAAGCCACAGAGAAACCCTGTCTCGAAAAAACAAAACAAAACAAAAAAAACACACACACACACAAAAAAAAAAGAAAAGAAAGAAAAAAGTTGTATTCCCCCAGAGACACCATGGCCACGGCAATGCTTACAAAGGAAAACATTGTATTGGGGTTGGTCTACAGTTTCAGAGGTTTAGTCATTGTCACCATGGCGGGACATGGCAGCAGACAGGTAGTCATGGTGCTGGAGAAGCTGAGCATTTACATCAAGATCCACAGGCAACAGGAAGTGAAACTGTGTCTACACTGAGCAGAGTTTGAGCATAGGAGACCTCAAAGCCCACCCTCACAGTGATGCGTTTCCTCTACCAAGGCCACACCTAGTCCAACAAAGCCACACCTCCTAATAGTGCCACTTCCTATCAGCTTATGGGGGTCAATTATATTCAAACTACCACAGTCTCCCAGGCCACTAGCTGCCTGTCTTATGGTTCAGATGTGACCTCATAGGGCTGAGGACTTTGACCTGCTCCCTACTGTACATCTGAATCCGATCGCCTTCCTCCCTGCTTCCACCTACCTCTCCCAGCTGTTTTATGAATAGCCATGTCTTGAATCACTCACTTCTTCCATTTAGTCTTGGGGTTTGTGCACCCTGCATCCTTTTTGTCCCTGACATCTCACACCCCAATTACTTCCCAGGCCTGGAAAGCTCCAGAAAGAGGCGGCCTTGAAACAGGTGCCACTGACCTAGATTCTCTGGCTCAAGAACTTTGTACCCACCCCATATTTGACTCTTTGCCTCCTGCCAGACACTCCAAACCCAGTTTGGGATTGAAGGCATGAAACAATCTTAGGACCTGCTCCATGACCAACCCAGAAGGCACCTTTCCAAGTATGGGGGGAAAAAAAGGGAGGAGGTCTCAAAGGACACAGTGATCAACACAAGATGGTCTCTCCTCCCTAAGTGGCAAAGTTAGAAGGACATCTGTGGCCAGGAAAGCAGGGGAGTTCCAGGGAGCCAGGTGGTATGGGGCCCCCCAGGAGAATACATGCAGATGAGATGGGTGTCACAGAGAGTGGAGAACAGGGGACACGAGATCTCGGACTCTCTCATTGTGGGCAAGAAAGCTAAGGTGTCTCTGGCTCAGCGTGTGGCTCTGGAGGGTGCCGCCAACTGTCATAGCCTGTGCAAGGGAACACTGAGAGCTTGAGTTATGCTGCCACCTTCAGGGAGGACAGTGAGCCTGACAAAATTAAAGAGCCAATGCAAGGGTCTGGGAAGATGGCTGTGTGGGTAAAATAGCTCCCTAGGAAGCCCTGTTCCTAGAACCATGTAAGAAGCACTCCTATGAGCTTAGGATGGGGACCTAGGAGACTGTCCATGAGTTTGTTGGCTAGTTAGCCTGTGTGCACAGCACAACAGAAACTAGACCTGCTTGAGAAGGTGGGTCTGCCAGGCAGTGGTGGCGCACACCTTTAATCCCAGCACTCATGAGACAGAGGCAAACAAACCTCCGTGAGTTGTCAGTCCAGGACAGCCAGGGCTACAGAGCAACCCTGTCTCGGGAACCACAAACAGTTGACTGTTGAAAATTGTTCCCAGGTCAGTCGGTGGTGGTGCACGCCTTTAATCCCAGCACTCGGGAGGCAGAGGCAGGCGGATGTCTGTGAGTTTGAGGCCAGCCTGGTCTGCAGAGTGAGTTCCAGGACAGCCAGGGCTGTTACACATAGAAACCCTGTCTTGAAAAGCCAAAAGAAAACAAAACAAACAAATCAAAACAAAACAAAAAAAAACCCCCACAAACCCGGAAGTGCCTCTTTGAGCATGAAACTGGGCTCTCCCATGATGCTATGCCGCGGGCGACCTCAAAGGGCCGCTGCGGCGAGGCAGAGGCCTGCACGTCTTGGGGGCGTGGCCCCTCCACGCTACCCAACGCCGTGGAGTGAGCTCCGGTGCGCCTGCGCACTGCCTGCTCTCTCGCGGGGTTGGCTGGGGACCAGGGACATCTGCGGCGAAACCAAGAGGAGACCGCTGCCGGGGACATGTGGCGGCCGGTGAGGACCCCGCCCCCGCACGCCCTGGACCCGGGCCCTGACTCTGTACTCTCCGCACCCCTGCGTTGGGTCTAACTCGGTACCCTGAGATCCTGGACCCAACCCAGGCCCGGGGCCCTACCCATCGATCCCAAAGCTCTGGAGAACTCTCAGGTCCTCGGCCTCTCTTTGCTCCCCAGATCCCCCTTAGGAAGCATCACTTGACCTTACCCCAGGGTCTTGTCCCTCCTGCCCTTGTTCGCGGCGCACCCCCTCCGGGTCTCCACGGGAAGCTGCTCTGTACCCTCTACCTGCTTCTGGGGAGGGAGACACCCGCTGAGTTTGGCGTGCCCTGGCTGCATTGGCCCCCTGTTCTGGCCTTGGAGATGTCCTCGCCTGTCCCCTGGCCTTGGGAGAATGGCCATTTCTGAGGTTGTATTGTTTTAAAACTTGGACTTCTCCGAGGTTGTTTTTCTAGTCCATCTGGTTTTGTAGGTTACACAGATAGACAGGGAGTTGGGTTAACTTTTGGCTTGCAGTGAGCTGCCCCGCGGTGGGCGTGCTTTCTGATGGAACCTTGTCAGTCGGAGACTCAGAGGGAAGAAACTCGTGCTGGCTTTTAACACAGCTCCTTAGAATTGCACAACTTCCCCCAGAACCGTGTCATCCCTTAGTCCTCACGATAGCCCTGGGGAGTGGAAAGGCAAGTTTTTGTTTTGTGTTTTGACACAGAGTTTCTCTTTGTATCCCTGGTTCCTGGAACTAACTCTGTAAACTAGGCTGACCTTGAACTCACAGAGATCTACCTGCCTGTGACTCCTGCTGCTGGGATCAAAGGCAGATTTTTACCTTTTATTAAGGAGCTCTTGCCCAGTTCAGTTGAGTCCTTGCAAGTCACTGTTGTGGGCTGGTGTCCTTTTACTAACACCTACTCCCTCTAGCTCCAGTCCCCAGTCTGTCCCCTCCGAATATTTCCTTCTTGGTGAGTGTTAATGGTTGCCAGGAGCTGGGTGAAGCCCCCAACCAAACATTCCAGCCTTTTTTTGGATAAGGATGTTAGGGGCTGAGGTGACGCTTCCAACCAAACAGTGAGGTGCGCTGGCCATCTGTCCTGTTAAACTTCTTAGTCTGGTCACGTTTTTGGGGGGTCCTGAGTCTTGGCAGTGACTTCCTGCCACGTGCAGACTGGCTCATCTGGACATCTTTCATCTCCCTCTCACCTGCTGAGTCTGACTGGAGGGCTCTCCTAGGCTATACTTTTTGCTGTTTCATGCAGTCTCTGGAGAAGAACTCTGATTGAATGTTTCTGCAGACCGCATACATGATCCACACATTCCCTGTAAAAAGCCTGAGAATTACCAGGCACGGTGGCACCGCACTTGGGAGGCAGAGGCAGGAGGATTTCTGAGTTCAAGCCAGCCAGAATCACGTAGTGTAACCCAGTCTTAAAAACAAAAACAAACAGCAACACGAGAACCAGGTGCAGGGAGCCAATTGCACTTTGTCCACACTGGAATGGGTGACGGGGCTACGCACGACAGTTGTAGGTCAGGATCACCGCTGGCTGATGTGGACCTGCTCAAAGGGGCCTGTTCTGGTAGGAGAGAATGTACCGTCACCCTCTTTGTCTGCTGGCCAACAGTGTGGTGGTCGCATCCTGAGCTGCCACACCTGCAGAGCTGTGGGCACCATGGGCCTGGAGAGAAGGGTCGCTTGTAGACATAAGACTCATCACTTCAACAATAAAGGTTTTCTTTTCCCCAGGGCTGATTATATAGTGTTCAACTGGCTAGCGCTGCAAGCGAAGCTTGAGCAAACGTAACATCTTTAACCCTCTTATCTGAGTCCTTCCTTCTGCACATCCCTGCCCCTGTGGCCTTGTTTTGCCCCAGAGGACACTCCACGCCCTTATCTCCTGTCTGTAGTTTTCCTCACACTCCTGGGGCTGCTTGTAGGTCAGGGTTTAGATTTGAGGGCAGAACTGCAGGCCATGTGGACCACAACACTGGACAGCTCTCGTTCAGGATTTGTTTGGGGTTTGGCTGTAGATTGACTCCCCACCCCCATGCCCGGTGCCTTTTGGGGCTTAACATTTTTTTTTTTTTTTGGATTTTCGAGACGGTTTCTCTGTGGCTTTGGAGCCTGTCCTGGAACTAGCGCTATAGACCAGGCTGGTCTCGAACTCACAGAGATCCGCCTGCCTCTGCCTCCCGAGTGCTGGGATTAAAGGCATGTGCCACCATCGCCCGGCGGGGCTTAACATTTGATGGGGATTTCAGAAGACAGATTAATGGGTGCTGGGGAGCCTATCCCCGAAGGACAGGCATTTGAGTAACTCTCGAAGGGGGTGGTAACTCTGGAGTTTTCAGCACAGGGCTTTATCTATTTGACATCATGACTGGCATCTCCTACCTGACTTTTGCTGTGGGGCAGAGGACACTACAGGCGCCTCCTGAAAGAGTCTTTGTTCTACATCCTGAGAGAGGAGGCTCCAATTGCAGTGCTAATTCCTCAGAGATTATGGGGGAAGGCAGTGGGAAATGGGCCCCAGGCCTTGCCTGCAAGAGTAGTTTGGCAATGGGGGAGAAGGCTGTGTGCTCACCAGAGCCCTGACAGTGATAAGCAGTCATTGGAACTGGCATCTCCTGTATACTCGATGTCCCTGTGAACCTTTAGCGACACCTGTGAGTTCTGAATGTATTCATCGCCCCAGCCTTTCACAGATGAGCGGTATGACAGAAGTCTCCTTCTGGGACACACTGGGTGGACTGATCTGGCCAGCCTTGTCTCCTCTACATCATGCCTTCAGTATGAAGTTGTCACCTAGACACTGTATTGTCCCTACATTGCCAGAAAACCCAAGGTGCTGCTAACAGCTTGGCTGAGATTGCACAGGCCTGGTTGGAGATGAGCAAGCCTGAGACTCATGAATCTCCCTGAAGGACTTTTTACCTTTTCCACGGGGAAGTTTTGGGTCGTGAACAGTGAGCTCTCAGCCTGGCTGCCTCCTTTAAGTCAACTTGGGGCCGTATTCAGGCCCCTCCCGCTCAGCCTTGGTGTAAGACTGGGCTTCATGCTGGCTTCAGTTTATGATTCCAGGAAGGTTTTTGTGAACTCTGTCCAGCACAGAAGGGCTTCATGTGGGAGACTTCCTGGCTCCTGTTGCCTCAGGTAGCTGTGTCTTACTCTTTCAGCTTCCAGTCTCCTGGCTAGCAGGATCTTCTAGATGATCAGTCTCAAGTAATCGCGGCCTTAGTCATTCTGTGCCTCTCTGTTCTCAGCCCGGCTCCGCGGCCCCTTGGAATCTCAGCCAGTCCTGTTTTGTCCCAGCTAGTGAAAGTGTCTTTCTGTGTGCTCAGGGTGTAACCTGTCTGCTAGTGTTGGAAATGGTCTGATTTCTCTTCTAAGAGAAGTAAACCAGGTTTTGTTTTTGTTTTTTCCATTTGAAAGGCAGGGGGAGGGGACTGGAGAGTTGGCTCAGCAGTTGAGAGCATTGGCTGCTCTTTCAGAGGTTCTTGAGTTCAATTCCCAGCAACCACATGGTGACTCACAACCATCTAAAGTGGGATCTGATGCTCTCTTCTGGCTTAAAGATGTACATGCAGATAGAGCACTCATATGCATGAAATAAATAAGTCTTCAACAAAAAAAAGCAGTGGGAACTGGGGGTTGGAGGAGGTGGTGCACACCTTTAATTCCAGCACTCATATGAGTTCGAGGCCAGCCTGGTCTACAGAGCCGAGTTCCAGGACAGCCAGGGCAAGACAAGACAGGGCAATCCGACTTCTCAAGACACAGAGAAACTCTGTCTTGAAAAAGAAAAAAAGAGGAGGAGGAAGAAGAAAACGGAGAAGAAGAAAAACAGTGGGAAGCTGATTCTCAGCAAACAGTTCAATCTGGGAAGTGGTTTGAGGACTGTTCTCTGTGTTCCCTGGAGGGAGCTGAGGACACCAGCAAGGAGCTGGCACGGGCAGAGTCTTGAAGTGCTCTGTGGGGAAATCTTTGATCCCGGTGTGGCCTTGGTGCTCGCCTGCTGGACACATATTCATAAGGTTTGGTGTGGTGGGCAGTGCTCCAGGCGCTCGGGAATCCTTTGTGAATGTAAGTCACTCCTGTTGCTTTCCAAAGCAAGAAACCAGCTGATTGAAGGAAACTTCATTTGCATAGACAGACAGTGCCATAGCCAGGAGCCTGCCCAGAGTCTCCCAGGGCTTCATTTGCTCTGCTGGTTGAATGACATCTCTAGCCTTTACCTGCCTGGTCCTTAAAGCCCCCTTCTTCCATGACAACCTAGCTGGTGCCAGGTTAACCCCGGGCACAAAGTCTTCTTAGATCAGGGCCCTGCCCTAAAATAGCTTCCTCCTTTGCAGACTGCTGCTTCCTTTCCTGGGATTTTGTTATTATAGGAAATAGTCTTTAACTCGTTTTCACCTTGTGCTGCTGGATACTGAACCAGGTCTGTGCATGCTGCCCCTTTTTTACTTCTGTTTTGAGACAGGGGGTTACCTTTGTACACCAAGCTGGCCTCAAACGTTCAGTGATTCTCTTTGTTTGCCTGCTAGGTACTGGACTTACAGGTGACTGCTGCCATAAGTATACATATTCACTGAGTGCAGGGCCTGTTTCCTCATTTACACCCATGCAATGATCAGAACGTCTACCACCTCATGCTTGCATCTACTTTTTTTTTTTTTAATTGGTTTCTCAAGACAGCGTTTCTCTGTCACTTTGGATCCTGTCCTGGAACTTGCTCTTATAGATCAGATCTCGAATTCACAGAGATCTGCCTGCCTCTGCCTCCTGAGTGCTGGGATTAAAGGCATGTGCCACCATTGCCTGGCTTCTACCTATTGTTTTTGGTTGTGAGCCTAGCTTTTAACATCTGAGTCATCTTTCCAGCCTCTGCTTAAGTGCTGAGTGCTGGAATTAAAGACACGCTCCACAACACCTGCCAGGGCAAACTTGTTTGCTTGCTT
>NC_022017.1:11251998-11255512 GCF_000317375.1 Microtus ochrogaster
TGCGCCACCACCGCCCGGCTTCAGCCCTTTTTTTGAAGCAGGATCTCATCGTATATCCCTGGCTGCCTTAAACTGTAGATCAGACTGACTTCTAACTCAGAGATCCACCTGCCCCTTTCAGGCACTAGGATTAAAGGCGTGTACTACCATGCCCAGCCCATTACAGTGAATTTCATTCTAGCATTTTCATGCATGTATATAATGTATTTTAATTCCATTTCCCTCCCACTATTCTCTGTCCTCTTCCCACTCTCAATGTTCCCCTCCTTTCCAACTAGTCCACTTTTCCCGTTCACGGGGTGTGTGTCACTATAGTCAGGAGCCTGGGCAGCTGACCAGTGGTTTCCTGCAGAGTCCCCCTCTTCCCCATGACAGGCTATTGATGGGTCCAGTCTTACGCAAGTCTTACAAAGACTATGTGTTCAAGAGTGCAGTAGCCATGCTGTGCCCAGAGAAGAGCATTCCAGAGCACTCTGTCCCATCCTCAGCTCTTTCATCTCTCCCATAGTGTTCCTGAGTGTTGGAAGGGGTGATGTAGAAGTCCCACTTAAGGCCAAGTGTTCCACAGCCACACTTGCTTATTCTCAACACTTTGATCAGTTCTGAGTCTGTGCAGTTATTGCTGCCCGCTACAGCAAGAAGCTCTGTGGCCAGTGGTGATAGTGGCGCTAAACTATGGACGTGAACGTTATCATTTAGAAGACAGTTTGATGGGCACAGCATATCCTTTTAACAGAGCAGCAACTAGCACTTCCTCTTTGGGCCTGTGACTTCCCCAGCTGTGGCTTGGCCCGGATTTCCAGTTTCAGCTCTCCCTGACTCTTTGCTTTCCGAACAAGATCCCAACACAAAAGCCACTCCTGTGAGACCACTCTTAGAATCGGTGGGTGGGCATTGCCAACACGTCTCCCATGGTGTGGCCCACTTCCTGAGGCCACCGGTTAGTGGTCAGCACCAAGAAATAGTAAATGACAGGTTAAGGGTGCTACCTCAGAAGTGATGTTGGCCCTTATCACAGACAAGTCAGGTGTGGACGAATTTTCTTCCCTCAAAGATGAGGCATTTTCAGAAAGGCCTTTCTTCTCCTGCCTTCAGCTTCTTCATCTAGTAGGCAGCCTGCGTCCTCATTGCTGAGACTGGTGTCCAGGCAGCTTCCTGCCCGGAGCTCTGGAAGCACGGTCAGCCCTCACTGAGTGAGAGTTCGGGGCGCACTGTTTGGTGTAGCTCTGCTCCAGGCAATGACCCCGTGTCCCTGCCTCTGCCAAGCCTTGCCGTCTGCCTCCTTCCCAGATGCAACTCTGCCACTTCCACTCTGCTCTGCTGCAGAGCAGGCAGAAGCCCTGGCCATGCCCTGCCATATTCTTCAGGAGGAACTTCAAGAGCCCACTGCCCAGGTAATGAGACTCCTGCAGCCAAAGGCAGGCGCCCTTCCCAGATGGCGGCTCTGTGTAAACCACAATGATGAGGAGGCCCCCCACACTGGAACTTTTCTCCTGTACCCCCAAAACAGGATGTGTTTGTCTGTGGTGTCTTGGAACTCGAGGCCACAGGGTTCTGACCTGTGATTGGTCACACTCTAGAGACAGGTGCTCCCCACAAGAACTTTATGATGAGCACACACACACTGGGAGGATTACAAATTGGGGTGCTCATTCCATCAGATACACAGGGAGTGGGAGTGCCTTGGTGGGGCATCAGGCAAGGGCTGAGGACAGCAGAAGAGGTGTGGGGACCGCATGGCTCTATGAGAAGGAGGAAGCCCACCTTTTTTTCTTCTCTTTCCCTCCCTCCCTCTCATTTTTTTTTTCTTGTTTGTTTTTTGAGATAGGATTTCTCTGTGTAGCCCTGGCTGTCCTGGAACTCTTTGTAGACCAGGCTGTCCTCAGACTCACAGAGAACCACCTGCCTCTGCTTTCTGCGTGCTGGGATTAAGGGTGTGCGCACCACCACCCGGCTGGAAGGCTCTTTCTTTTAGTGTGCCGTGGCAGAGAGGAGGCTGTGTGTGAACACAAGTGATGTTCTTGCTGTCATACTCAGCGTATGGGGATGTTTGCTATCGTGGGCAGTATGGGATCTAGTCTATTCCTGTTTTAAGTTCTTGCTCAGTTTGGTTGGTGCTGACTTTAGCAGTACTAAGTCTTACTTCCATTAGAATCTCTCACACAGTCACAGTGGGGATGATGGTCCAGTCTGCAGACTGCAGATTTGGACTGACCTGCCCAAGAGACAGCCAAAGAAGACCTTCTTCCCCAGCATCTGGCATCTGTGCTGTCATGAGGTCTAGGAAAAGGGCCCTGTGTTGGGTGTCCTCTGGTGGCTACATGGCCCCTAGACAGGACTCCAGGAAAGAGGGAAGCTGGGACCTCAGCTCCCGTGTAGGGAGCAACACTTCCATCACCTGCCATGTCTCCTCTCAGGACCTCAAGAACCAGGCTGCTGTGGAGGAGGACACTCTCTGCCACTGCGGTGGGGGTGCCCTTGCTCCTCGGAGCCCGCTATTTCATGGCAGAGGCGCAGGAGAAGAGGAAACTGCGACTCGCGGTAGACGGCCTTGGGCGCTTTGGCAGGTGGGAGGCTGTGCCAAACCTGGTGTAGCTTGGGTGGGATGCCATTCTCACATTCCTCTCTCCCAAGGGCTGGGGGGGTCTTTCCTCTGGGACTTTGCGGTTAGCATGCAGCATGTAGACAGGACAGTGGACAGTTCCCCCACAGACTTTACCAGATCAGCCATTGGCCTTAAGGGCAAGGGCTTCAACCCCGGACATAAAGAAGCTGCCCTGTTCTACCCTCCCTACCATTCAAGGGAACCTGGTGTTGCAGCTGTAGAGGCTTGGGCCTGGATGGAACTGACTCTTGACTCCTAGCACAGTCCCAAAGGGTTTTACAAAGTTCCTTCCCCTCCTAGGGAGGAAATTCTTGCAGATTCTGGCCCAGCCTCATTGACTTTGCTAATGAGAAAGCTTCTTAACCAGAGTGGTTGAGCTGTAGTGGTCAGGGTCAGGGTCCCATGGTGCAGGATGTCTGTCCTCTTGCTCCACGTAGCTCTAAGCACTGCCCCTCCCTGAGCTGGTGCTGCCTCCTCGGGAAGGCTTTGGTCCCAGGGTCCTTAGGCATCTTACAAGAAATGTCACTGAAGCCCGGCAGTGGTGGCGCACACCTTTAATCCCAACACTTGGTAGGCAGAGACAGGTGGATGGATCTCTGTGTCCCTGAGATTTATCGCAGCTAGTCCTCGGGCATGTCTGTGGTTGGATACCTGTTTCCAGCCTTGAGGCCCCCCACATCTGTCCTGGGTGGTGCTGCCTGGAACTCCGAGGCATCCCTACTGACAGGCTGAAAGTTTCCTGTGTTCTGTGGGTCCCGAGTTCTCACAGCCCTGCAACTGGTGAGAACAGAGCCTAATGCCCTTTCTATTTTTATTTTTTATTTTTTTGGTTTTTCGAGACAGGGTTTCTCTGTAGCTTTGGAGCCTGTCCTGGAACTCCCTTGGTAGACCAGGCTGGCCTCGAACTCA
>NC_022017.1:11255857-11271328 GCF_000317375.1 Microtus ochrogaster
TTTTTTGAGACAGGATTTCTCTGTAGCTTTGGAGCCTGTTGTCCTGGAACTAGCTCTTGTAGACCAGGCTGGCCTCAAACTCATAGAGATCCGCTTCCCTCTGCCTCCCTTGTGCTGGGATTAAAGGCGTGCACCACTACTTTTTTGTTTTTCAAGACAGGGTTTCTCTGTGTAGCTTTGGATGTCCTGGAACTGGCTCTGTAGCCCAGGCTAGTCTCACAGAGACGTGAGCTGTGTGCTGGTATTAGGCATGTGCCACCACCATCCAGCCAACATGTTTTTTGAGACAAGGTTTTACTCTGTAGCCCTGGCTAGCCTAGAACTTGTTAAGTAGATCATGCTGGCCTTTTATTTACAAAGATTCCCCTGCCTCGGTCTCTCAGGTCCTGGGATTAAAGGCACGCACCACTACACCAAGTTTTTTTTTGAAACTTTTGGGACAGGGTATTGCTAAATCCTTCCAGGTCTTGTGGTCCTCCTTCAGGAGGACCTGGGATTGAGGGAAACTGCCAACAGTTCTACTTCCTTTTCTGTTTTGTAGTTATTTCAGGTATCTGAAAATGGTCGAGTATAGTGGCTCACACCCTTAATCCCAGCATTGCAAGGCAGAGCAATCTCATGTCCTGTGTTTGATACTAGCCTACTCTACATAGTGAGCTTTAGACCAGTCAGGGCTGTATACTAAGACCCTGTTTCATTCCTCTCCCCACTAACTCTCAGCAGTCTGTCTGGGCACCCGAAGGATGCTGGCATGAGTAGTATTTCATTAGCTCATAAGGGTCCGTGTAACTAGAGGCTGAACGTGAGGCCAGACTTTAGGCTTAAGGCAGAAGGGCCCAGCAGCAGGGCCCACAGGAACCAACCCAATGATTAAGCTACTTCTGCCTGCAGGTCTCTGAAGGTTGGTCTCCTCATTTCCCTGGACTACTGGTGGTGCACAAATGTTGTCCTCCACGGAGTGGCAGAGGTCTGTCCTCATATCTTGAGCACATGCAGGGAGGGGGAACACTGGAGGTAGGGGTGCTGGGGGGACCAAGGACTGGCCACCCATCCCCAGATTTTCCTCCATGCCTGTGGTCAGAACAGCCCGGAGTACGTGGAGGTGATGTCTGCGTGTCACCAGCGTGCGGCTGACGCCCTGGTGGCAGGAGCCATCCGCAATGGGGGCCTCTACGTGAAACTGGGTCAAGGGCTGTGCTCCTTCAATCACCTGCTGCCACCCGAGTACATCCAGACATTACGTGTGTTGGAGGACAAAGCTCTTACTCGGGGCTTCCGGGAGGTGAGCCCAATGATGGGGAGGAGGAAAGAGGGGGCTGCCTGCCTCTGCAGCTCTGGAAGTGACTCTAAGGTCATTCTTGCCAGGTGGATGAGTTGTTCCTTGAAGACTTCCAGGCACTGCCTAGTGAGCTCTTCCAGGAGTTCGACTATCAGCCGATGGCTGCTGCAAGCCTGGCTCAGGTGCACCGTGCCAGGCTCCATGATGGCACCTCTGTGGCTGTCAAGGTATCTATGCTGCTGCACACTAGATGGATGCTGGGCCAGCGGTGACCCTGGATCTCAGTGTCCCCTGGCCTACTGCAGGTACAGTACATCGACCTACGAGACCGCTTTGATGGGGATGTGCACACACTGGAACTCCTGCTGCAGCTCATAGGGCTCATGCACCCCAGCTTCAGCTTCAGCTGGGTCCTACAGGTAGTGCCACCCATAGTAGGTAGGGGAGTGGCGGCTAGTGGTAAATGCTAAACCTACACGTGACTGACCTGTCTGCCTGCATATGACCTTTAGGATCTGAAGGGGACCTTGGCCCAGGAGCTGGACTTCGAGAATGAGGGCCGAAATGCTGAGCGCTGTGCTCAGGAGCTAAAGCACTTCCGTTATATTGTTGTCCCTCGGGTGCACTGGGACAAGTCCAGCAAGGTGAGCTGGGTAGAGCCTTCCCTGAGGGTGGGGCAACATAGGCCTGCTGAGCTCATGCAGCCTCTTGCTCTCCAGCGGGTGCTGACAGCTGACTTCTGTGAGGGCTGCAAAGTGAATGACATGGAGGCCATCAAGGAGCAGGGGCTGGCAGTGCAGGACGTGAGTATCACATGCTGGGGCAGGGCAGTGGGTGCTAGGCAGTGGGTGCTGCCATGGATTCCCTATGCTCTCCCTAGGTAGCAAAGAAGCTGATCCAGGCTTTTGCTGAACAGATATTCTACACTGGCTTCATCCACTCTGACCCCCACCCTGGCAATGGTAGGAAAGGCCCCAGGGTGGGATCTCAGAGGGGTGGCTTGAGCTGACATGCTGTGTTCCTAGTTCTGGTGCGGAAAGGTCCAGATGGAAAAGCAGAGCTGGTGCTCCTGGACCACGGGCTCTACCAGTTCCTGGATGAGAAGTAAGATGGGGCCAGGCAGAAGGGGGTCAGACCTTCCTTGGGCCCCTCTTCTGCAGCTTGAAGCTCAGTTAGGCCTTCCTGCAGGGAGCGATCCTCCCTGTGCCAGCTGTGGCGGGCCATCATCCTGAGGGACGATGCTGCAATGAAGACACACGCAGCTGCACTTGGGGTACAAGGTAAGGGTGAGTGTTTGTGGAACAGGCGGAAGCTTGCCACTGTGTACCAAAAGGACCTCCTGCCTTCTCCAGACTACATGCTGTTCGCTGAGGTGCTCATGCAGCGACCTGTGCGCCTGGGCCAGCTGTGGGGGTCCCACCTGATGAGCCGTGAGGAGGCGGCCTACATGCAGGACATGGCTCGTGAACACTTTGAAGGCATAATGGAAGTGCTCAAGGCACTGCCCCGGTCCATGCTACTCGTGCTGCGGAACATCAACACAGTGCGTGCTATCAACTCAACCCTGGGCGCCCCCGTTGACCGCTACTTCCTCATGGCCAAGAGGTTGGTGAGCCAAGGGGAAGCCTGGAGGTGCTGCAGCAGGTTAGCAAGCTGATGTGTGTGTCTGATACAGTGCTGTCTGGGGTTGGAGCCGCCTGGTGGGTGAGGCATACCACGGCATTTACAGCAGTAGCCTCTTGCGCCACGTCAAGGTCATCTGGGAGGCATTCAAGTTTGAGGTGGCTCTGAGGTGAGTGAACATGGGGGCTGGATGGGTGGCTGGCCAGAATCTGCTCCCCATCGACTTACGACCCTTTACCCTGCTCCCCTAGGCTGGAGACCCTTGCCATGCGGCTCACCGCCATCCTGTTGCGTGTCCTGGCCCGCCTGGGCTTTGCCCCCGAGGCAGAGGAGGTCTCCCAGTACTTGGAGATGTAGGTCCCTGCCAGGATGACTACAAGGTTGCCAGGGGCCAGCAGAGCTTCCAGCCTGGGCACACTGAGCAGGCCCAGTGCAGATCTCTCGCAATCCGGGGCCTGGAATGGGGAACACACTATGGGGCTCTTAAACACACTCATCTGAAAGAAATGGTTTTCTTTTTGTTTTATACAAAACGGGTAGAGCTAAGTGTACAATGGCAGGGTGGCATCACAGGGCTAGAAGTGAGCAGTGACACGGTCTGTTTCCAGCAAGTCATCCAGGATCTGTGGGATGACAGGGAGGTAAAGATGGGGGTGGGTAGGGCAGGTGAGGCAAATGGGCTAGGGTGAGGGGTGGTACTCACAATGTCGGGTGTGGTACCGATCTTCTTGGCCAGCTCACTGCGCTCCATGGTGCTAAGGTATAGGTAGCGGTTTAGTAGCTCTCCATCAAGGACGTTGCGCACAGCATTCTGTAGGGTGCGCCGGTCCACGTGCAACATTCTGGGGTGATGGACATGAGGAGGTCAGAGCACAGCTGGGGTGCGGGGAGCGACCAGGGGAGGGGCACACTCACCGGAAGGCACGGGGGTTGAGGCCGGCATGGTGGGGTAGCATAGTTGTCAGTGCATTCTGCAGCATCAGCAGCCGCCGGTATGTCTTCTCTTGCATGGGCAACAGGAGCCCAATGCCACCGTCCAGGGTGGCTGCGGAGATGCTGTGTGAGCCAGGCTGGCCCTCCCATCCCTAGACACCCCTACCCCAGTACTCACCAAACCATGTGATATGCTTGTTTTCCCACACAACCGACTTCTTGCTGGGTCCCTCTGCAGCACCTCTGCACGGGGTCCTCCAGAATGTGTTCACATGGGCACCCACATGGAAGTCTGCCCGGCGCAGCAGGCGCATGCCCCCAAAACTCTCTTTGGCTGGGCACAGGAACTCAGGTCATGACCTGTCCACTGCCTGGTACCCAGCCCAGGAAGAGGTCAGAGAGGAACCACTCACCTTCCGGCAGATACATGTACACCATAAGATTGCGGTCTCGGTCAGACACTGATGAACAGAGAGACCCACAGTCAGCCTCAGCTACCCATCCCCCTCTAGTATAGCCTCCCACAGGCCCACACACTCACCTAAGAAGCCCAGCTGGGCATTGTCCACCATGAAATCCACGCTGTACACCTCCAAAGGCTTGGCATCCTGGAGAAAGACAAGGGCAGTATTAGAGCAGGCACTGGGCTGGTGCCCACCTACACACCTGTCCCTGTGAGTACCCGGGACACCAGGCTCAGCGTCTTGCTCTCCTCCTGGTAACGCAGCAGTGAGATGCTCTTCATGACGTCTGCGGCCAGGATGAAGTTCTTGACACTGATCATCTGGTGGATGTAGAGCTGGGTGTCAATGAAGGCCATGCCCGTCAGCTCGCTGGCCCGCAGGCTCCACAGGAAGATCTGAGGGGCAGAAGGTGGTGAGCAGAGCGGCTGGTGGAGGCAGAGCAGCTGTGACAGGAGAGAGGGGAAGGACAGGAATAACACACTTTTTGGCCAATGGCTGACACCAGGTGGCCATTGCAGTGGCATAGCGCGGTCACAGGCCCCTTCTGCTCCTTCTCATACAGGACCTTGAACTTGTTCTTGGTCAGGGGCTGCCCAGGCTCAGGCACCACTTCAATCACGTCCATGATCAGGATCTGGAAGGGCAAGGGAATGCATGGAGATGGCAGACGGTCTGCTGGGGGCTGCCTGCCCCCCACCCAAAGGCCCTTACCCGCCCACGGCACGTGACTTCCTCCCCCTGCATGAGGCAGGTCCCAGCAGCCACATAGCCCTTTAGGCCTGAAACGGTCTCCTCACTGCGTAGTGACACAGTCTTCATGCACGTGACATGCTCCCATTCCTCTAGCTCGATCCTGCATGAAGCCAGGCTGTCAGCACCTGCCACCTCTGAGCTGCCAGCAGACAGCAGCCCCTGGTGGGTCCAGCCTCACCTGGCATTGGGAATGGCCTCCCAGCTGACTGGGGAGATGAGCTGGATGGAGAAGGCTTCTTGCTGGGGGTGGATGTATCTGTCATCTGTTGGGGTGGGGAAAGTGAGTCACCTTGTAGACTGGGCCAAGCTCTGCCCCGCCCTACCCTCAAGTGTTGCATACCTCTCTCAATGGCCTCAAATTCCTTTTCCTCACCAGTCATGCGTGGGATGCGAGTGCAGGGTGTGTTGGTGCTGGTGGCCACGGCATACACCTGGGATGGGAGGGGGTGTCACAAGCCAGAGGCCAGGCTCAGAAGATGCCTGGGGAATGTGGGAGAGGGACAGACCTTGGACTCTACATGGTAGGCCACGTAGTGGGCTGTGCAGCGCAGTGGGATCTTCCTGACAGGCCATGGAGCATCATAGGACAGGTAGGCAGGCAGGACGCTGATCCTCAGCTCACCCTAGGGGTGCAGTGGGCAGCAAAGTCAGTTTGATCTGGGGTGAACAAGGCCAGAGCCAGCTCTGGTGATGGGATATCCGGACTGCTGTGTTGGGTAGTGCCCTGGAGAGGCTAAAGCTTTGGTAGCCTGACTGTCTAAGCTCACTTCATGTTGGTGGACAGTGGCACAGGGCACGGGAAGGCCAGGGCCAGAGGACCCTGGGGACTGGAAACAGTAGTAACTCCCACAGTAACTAGGCAAAGGAGCCTGGGACCCAGGCCACCCTTCCCCAGCAGTCCTGTGTTACTGGCTCCTGGAAAGCACGTGCCATTGGGGCCTTAATCATTGCTACCATCTGGACAGCACAGAGGGTTAAACAGGTCAGAAGCATGTGCTTGCCACAAAGCCATACAGCAACTGAGAGGCAGAGCAAAAGGTAAAGTCAGCTCAGCCTGGCTCTCGGACTTCATTGGTCACATCCACCTCTGCTGTCCTGTTCTCAGTCTTCCCAGGCTAAGCCACAGTTGAGTTCCTTGGCCCCAGCAGTTTCTACTGTCTTGGCCCTCTGCTCCCACAGCTGGAGGCCAGGCCTCCTTACCTGTCTGTTGAAGTACAGGAAGCCACGAGGGCAGTTCACATTGTGGAATGGAGCAAAGGAGTCAATGGGGCCATCAATGCCCATGGGATGCAGACGCAGAGCCCCACGGCCAGTCACCAGGAGCCAGTGAGGCGAGGGTCCGCAGATGAAAACCTGGAGACAGGCACTTTGAGCGCACTGTGAGTGAGGCTCCACCCTCAATCCAGGCCCTGCCAAGCCGCTTGCCTACCCCTGAATAGCCATAAATATCCTCAAAGTAGCGGAAACGTGCCACACGGCCTCGGACTCCAGGTCCCTCCTCGGTGCTGCACCCTTCTGTCTTCTTCTTAGATGGCTTCGGCTTCTTCTCACGGAAGTTGATATTGTGGGGGACCTAGCAGAGGCCACAGTAAGTGCTGGGTCCTCCAGACCCTGTCGGCCTGGCCTTCCAATCTACCCCATGCTCAACCATGGCACCTTCTTGAAGCGAACTTTCAGATTTCCCTGGCCAAGCTGAGAGTCATGGGGGAAGGCTTCATAGATAAGCAACTCCTGGTCCACGTGTACCTGAGGGAGCCAAGCATAGATAGCTAAGGGGAGGGGAGGGGCATGAGGATGGGGCAGAGCCTTGGGGGGCAGGTGACAAGGAACTTACCAGTAGGTAGGGCCTGCTCTGCCGGCTTCCCAGGGCAACCAGCAACACCTCCTTGACCAAAGGCAGCTCCCCCTGGCGTGTGGCCTCCTCCTTTCGGACTTCACCTTGTGTAGTGGGCTGTCCAAAAGAACTGTCCACCAAGACCCGCTGTCCCACAGGGAAGTTCTTAACTAGGAAAACCAGCCGCCAGTCTGGGAGCTGGTAGATCTGGAGAGAGGGCAGTGGTTAAGACTGGGAACCAAGGCTATTGTGGTGTGGTTGTAGTGTGTGTGTGTGTGCGTGATAGACCCACCTCCATGGTGCCATTCTCCCGCACCAGCAGACACCAGTGGGTGGGGTCTACCCTGAAGGGTGCAGGGTCACGGTCAGCCGGGGGCTGGTTGCTCCTGCGGGCCTCCTCTTTGCTGGGACTGAAGAGGGAGCCGGAGTCCCCATATAACATCTCTTCCTCATCGTCCACTGTGGGGCTGGGAACCAACACATAGATGCATCACAGCCTGCCATGGGGACACCAGCAGCTCACAGACCAGTCCCTACGCACCTTGTTTCCGAGCCCAGACCTTCAGCTTCTGAGCTACTTCGGCCCCCCAATTCATCACGGGCCCCACCCAGGCGGCTCTCAGTGGTAAACATGCCACTGACATCACGGTACAGGCAGAGCGCAATCACCTTAGACTGCTGTAGAAAATGGGATAGGATTCAGACAAGGGCAGGGGGCAGGTAGTGGGAAGACAGGGCATCAGGCAAACATAGGGGCCTACATGATGCAGTGGAGGCTTGTGTAGTGCCAGGCGGTGGTGGCGGCCACCATATGAATCACTCTTGAGTAGGAACATGGTAACGTGACCCTCAGCACTCATGATGACCACATACGGATCAGCCACAGCACACTGGACAATGGGGGCACCCAGGTCCACAGGGATGAAGTGCAGCTGATTCACTGTGGACACAAGGTCATTAGGGTGAGGCGGCACACCCACACCCCCTCAAGACCAGCGCACAGACCTGCCCACCTACCGCCTTCCAACAGGCGAATGCCCAGCGGTGAGACTTGGACAATATAGCGATTGTCCCCAATGTTTCCGGCAAAGACCGTGGGGCCCTGTGTGGCAAAGCCACTGGTGTCCAGCTCCATGATCTCCTGGCCAGTCTGTAGGATCTATGGCGACAGTGGTGAGTGGTGCCCTTCCCCAGGGGACCCTGATCCTAGTCCCAGGCTCTCTTTTTTACCATGGTTGAGTCTTCCCGGCTAAGAATAAGGAAGCCATGTCGTCGCCCATCCTCCTCTGCTTTGGGGGCAGCAGGCTCCTGCTCCGTGCTTTCTGCTTTGGGCGTTTCTTCCTGTGAGGCCAAGAGAGGAGCAGCCAGGGGCCGCAGTCTAGCCCAGCGTCCCCAGGTGCCGGACAATTCCCTCCCCTCTGGGTCTCCTTCTCAGCCCAGTTTCTACCTCCTCTTTCCGCACTGGAGCAATGACCGTCCACATATCATAGCAGCCAGGAAGTTCAAAGGTTGTCACCACCTGGGGCCGGATACTCTTCTAGAATAAAGAATAAAGATGGGGTAGGAATGAGGGCTCAGCCCAACCACGTTGTACCAGGAGTCTCCCACCCCCACCTACACATACCTGCAGCACTGACAGGGCCCCATTTTTCCCGTAGCCAGAGCAAACCACAATCTCCAGGTCTGGCTCAGGACTGTTCTGAAACTACAGAGTAGGGTAAGGACACAGCCTCCCATCCCACCCCCAGGCTCTGCCTACAGTCCCAGCCCCTTGAGTACCTCTTCAGAGAGGAAGGCAGGCTCGCCCACAGCAGCGTTGGCACAGGGGCCAATGTTGAGCATGCTGTCGCACACCTGTGGACACAGCAGTGGTCAGGTAGAGTAAAGGGGTGGACACCCACTACCTTCCCTAGTCTTACCTCAAAAGAGTAGGTGGCCAGCTGTGTGCCTGACTGGGCCTCACTGCCATACACTTCAATTTCATCCACCTCATCCTGTGGCACCGTCTTGCCTCCTGCAGCAGACAGAGCCCAGCTGAGTCCAGCTGTGAACTCTGACCCTCCCCTGCTCATCCTAGTCCATGCTCTCACCTGTCCAGCCCGCTGTAGGGTCCACTCGCTTCTTCTTGGAGGGAGGTTCTTCCTGTAAAATGAATGAGTATCCCTGAGGCTGTCCCACACGGGGTCAAGGAAGAGCAGGCCCAGGGACCCTACATGGTGGGCACTTACCTTGTCAGCAGCCTCACGGACAGAGCTGGCCAGGGGCTCCTGCAGCTTCTCTGTGTACTTGAGGAGGAGGGAGTTGCCCAGGCGAGAACCCAGGAACAGGTATCCCGGCTCCATGGTGACCATCTGAGGGAGAGGTATGAATAAGAACACAGCTGGACCTAGACCCACACTCCCAACCCCGCTCTACTCACACTGGTGGTAAGGACACTAGCAGCTGCCTTGTCAAAGTGAAACGCTCGGACACTACGCATGCCATCAGTGATGAGGGTCAGCACGTAACTGTGGGTAAAGGAAGGGCATTAAGTGGACAAAGGACACAGAGGCACCGAGAAGACCAGAATGTGGGCATCTCAAAGGTCAGGGTCCATGGGCTCTGGGCTCACATCTCGCCTCCCTTGAGGGAGATGACCATCTTATCGTAAGAGATGAAGGCTGCCTGTGCGCAGTCCAGGGTGATCCGTACGCCTTCTTGGGTACCTATAGGGTACACATCGATCATGCAAACTGGATGCCTTGCCCTGAACACAGCCCTCTCCACCAGGCCCATCCCACTTTGCCGATTTACACCCCACTCACGTAACGGGAAAGAAGTGGTGCCTGTGGTGAGACTATTGAGAGCCACACCGTATGGGGGAACACTCTGGTTCAGGTACAACAGAGAGTTAACAGCAAAGATCACCACCCCACCTGGAGGGAGACACTGCTGTTAGCAGTTCACTGCTGCCCCCCTCCCCCACACCCATTGCCATTCAACACAGCCAGACCCTTACCTATGGGCTTGGGCACAGCCAGGGCCTGGGTACAGTCAAAAGGCAAGCTGGTGAGGGACCAGATGACCGGATGGACTTTCTGTGTGATGTTCAGCGAGATAGCCACAATGGAGCACGTGTCCTGCCTCACGGCCACCCGCCTAGAGCAGCAGGCAGGTCATCCAGAGGCAGTCACACTACTCCCAAGGCCAGAGACCCAGTTACCCCATCCCTCTATACATAGCCCTGACTGGGCAAGACATCTGGGGGCCCACAGCAGAGGGTCCCGGCCTCACCCGGGCCAGGTCTGGTTGGGTTCAAACAGGATAAGCAGGGTGGGCTCGTAGTAGCCATGGAGGAACTGCAGGTCAATGATGTTGAGCAGCTTCTCATCCAGAGCCCGCACATCGATGATGTAGCTGGGCAGGAAGCTGGACCTCTGTCTAAGGACCAAAAGTGTCAGCAGGAAGGGACAGGGCAGAAAACTCAGGACTCTAGGGTGCTCAAAACCACAGCCACCCCAGCTTGGTACTCACCCTTCGCCCATGAGCCCCTCATGCTCCTCAGCCAGGCTTTCTCTGCGGAAAGGCAGAACTACCAGCCTCGTGCCGTAGATGAGCATGGCCGCGCAGCGCCCATCAGGGTCCACCCGTACACGAGGCGTATGCACATTCTGCACAAAGCCATCCTGGGGGCAGAGGGGACATCAGTTGGGCTATAGAAAGTCTGAGGGGAGCTGGAGAGATGGCTCAGCGGTTAAGAGCACTGACTGCTCTTCCAGAGGACCCGGGTTCAATTCCCAGCACCCACATGGCAGCTCACAACTGTCTGAAAATGTAGTTCCACGAGATCTGACACCTTCACACCAACGAACATAATAAAGTTAAATAAATAAAAAAATTAAAAAAAAAAAAAAAAAAGAAAGTCTGAGGGAAGCACCGAGGCAGTCAGAGAGAAATGCAAGAGGGGCTGCTAGGCTAACCCTGGGCCACTCCTGGGCTTGGCTTACCCGAAGTTCAGGCTCCTCAAAGTAGTGGAGAGAGAGGGTCTTCAGGTCATGGGTGCCTGGGTCATACTCCACCACTGACAGCTGGAGGCAGGAGGTCATAGCCCATTCAATACCAACCCTGACAACACTGAGACACCAACCAGCACTGCTTCCGTAACACACCACTGTGCCCAGGACCTCCTGCAGACTCATACTGCTCACCTTAGCATCTTTGAAACTGAGAAGCAAGGCATCACGTTTGGCACCCGCAAGTTGCACGCTGGCCATGGACATGACGTTGCCAAAAAAGGAGAAGGAGGCTACCAGCTCTAGTTTCTCTCTATGGGCCTTCCCCTCTGGAGTAGAGGTCAACAAGTCAGGCCTGGGTCCTGTTCCCGGGCCACGCACACACATCCCACCCCGGTGCAGGGCTAGAATGGCTATCCTATACTTACCCGTGCCCCCATCACTCTTGGTCAGAGCCTGGAAGGGAAAAGGAAGCAGGAAGAAGTCACACACTATGTAGCCCTATCTCATCCATGAACACAGTCATCTGAAGGACAGAAAGTCCACCCAGGGCTGGCCCCTGCCATCAGCAAGCTCTGGAGCCTGCCCTGAAACTCTGACCAGGCTAGCCTTGAACTCACAGAGATCCACCTGCCTCTGCCTCCCGAGTGCTGACCAAGAGTGATGGGGGCACTATCTGTACACTGGGAATTAACAGGAGTGTTTGCTTTTATTTGAGGGGTAGCGTTTCACACAGGACCTCTCTATCTATTAGCTCTGGTTGTCTTGGAACTCACTAAGACCAGGCTGGCCTTGAACTCACGGAGATCCTCCTGCTCTCCAGGGACTAAATAAAAGCAAACGCTCCCATTAATTCCCAGTGTACAGATAGTTGCTTTCTCCCTCACCTTTAAAGCTCTCTCTCGATCTGAGTTCTGTTCTTAGCATTCCTATCACGCAGCTCACAAGCACCTGTAACTCCAGCTCCTACTCCTGGCCACCATGGAATAGCAACACTACCCCTGTAACTGCTAAGACCCATTACCCACAAAACTGACAAGATCCTGGCATCACTCTGTTCCCCTTGAATGCCACCTCTATCCATCCTGAACCCCATGGCTTCCCATCACCTCATGGCTACACTGGTCCAAGCCACCATTAATTCTTGCCTAATAGCTATAGCCACTTCTTGACTGGTCTCCTTGGACTTGTGTCAAACATAAGTTGGGTAAGATCATTTCTTCGCCAAGATCCCCTTCTTGGAGAGTGTGGCATGGAGTCCCAACCTTGTCACCTCTCAACTGTTCTCCCTGCCTTCCTCCACCCCTTAGCCTCTATCACAGAAACAGTTTTGCTTGAAACCACTTTGTCTACCCCCCCCACACACACACTTCTTCATACCTCCTTGTCTATTTAAATCATTTCTAGAGCTGAGATTTCCCTGCAGCCCTGCCCAGGTCTGCTGCCCCACTGACACCGCATCTCCTTGTCTGTATATGGTGCACACACATATATGTAGACGAAACACTCACATAAAATCAAATGAATAAACCTAATTTTAAAAATTTAGGGGAAAGGGGGGAAGAAACTGGCCTTTTGGCTTCATTTTTGTCTTGTTTTTGCTTTGCTTTGAGAAAGATTCTCACTATGTAGCACTGGCTGGCTTGCAACCACTTTAGATTGAACATCCAGAAATCTGTGTGCTTCTGCCCGAGACTGAAGGCCTGCATTACCAAGACCCACGGAAATTGCCTCTTGAAAGAAGGCTTCCTGAACCACTTGCTGTCACTCTAGCAACCAAAGCACTCCTATATCATACCTATTGATGGGTTTGTTCCACTTTCTACATCTACTGCCAGTAGTCGGTCCCCTAGCTACATCCAGCCTTGCTCCTTTACGGAGAAGTTGTCCTTCCCCCAAACAAACTTGCTCAGTATCAGAAGCGCTGTTTGTTTGGAAGCGCCCAGCCTCCTTCACCGGATGTAACTCCCGGAGACACTGCGGCAGTCTGTGTGCATTCATTTACTAAACGGTCATCTCCCGCAAGGGCCTGGTTCACTGCCATATCCTTACTTCTAAGCACATGGAAGGTCTGCAACAACCTGCTGGAAATGCCAAAAAAACAAGTAGGAGACCGTAGGCAGAAGCATCCCCGCAATGGTAGGAGGAGGCCAAACAACACGGTAGTGGAGAACCGGCACTGGGGACAAGTGACTGTAGGCAAAGCTCGGTTCCTGCCCTGAGGAACCTGCCGAGGTGACTGCGGTATGGCCTCGGCGTCTCCGCTCCGGAGAAGCGGCTTACCTCAGCGTCGCGGTTCAGGCGGTACACATAGAGCTGCGAGGTGCCGGCCACCACGAGGTTGCGCTCACTGTTATTGAAGAAGTTGCAGTACATGGCAAACTCCAGCCCTGTGGGCGGGTGTGCCTGCTTGTACACCGCGTACATATTGCCGCCACTGTCACGCCGGAGCCGCCGACTCGGGGGAACAGAGACGGCAGCGGACTCGATCCGGCCGCGCGCGCAAACCCAGCCACCAGGTTCCGAGTCTCTGCGCCTGCGCTTCTCGCCCGGACCTGCCTTCTAGGAGGACCGACCTGATAGTTGAGAAACAGGGTTCCGGACTACTTCGCCTGTGCTCCTGTGCGCCTGCGCACCGGGGCTGCCTTCGAACAGCGGCCCCTAGTGGCCAGTCTTGGTTATCACTGAAGCTCCTGGTCCCAGAGTTGGAGGGTTCTGCATGTCCCCTCCCCTCGTTCCCACTCCGCTCCCTCCAAGGTTTTCCTCCTTAGCTAAATCTAGAAACTTGAAATCTCAGGCAATAAAGAAAGTTCCGGAAAAAGATACAGGAACATGTAAAGTCACACTTCCCCTGCTCACTCAGTGAACGACGGACTATTTGGATGTCTAAGTTGGTAGGTAACCCCTGTATCACACTAAAGATTTCTTTTTTAAGTATTTTGTTGTTGTTGTTGTTTCTTTGTTGTTGGGTTTTTTGGTGGAGGGTTGAGGGTTGTTTGTTTTGTTTTTCGAGACAGGGTTTCTGAGTAGCTATGGAGCCAGTCTTGGAACTCCCTCTGTGGACCAGGCTGGTCTCGAACTCACAAAGATACGCCTGCCTCTGCCTCCTAAATGCTGGGATTAAAGGCACTCCTCTACCGCCTGGTTTCCTTTGTTTGTTTGTTTGTTTATTTTTTTTTGAGTCAGGGTCTTGCTATATACCCTTGGCTGTCCTGGGACTCCGTGAAGAACCGGCTGGCCTCGAATTCACAGAGATCTGCCTGCTTCTTCCTGCCAAATGCTGAAATTAAAGCCGTACAATTATGCTGGCACATATACACATACTTTAAAAAATAAAATCTTAGTTGGTGGTGGTGGTGCATGCCTTTAATCCCAACACTTGAGAGGCAGAGGCAGGCGGATCTCTGAGTTCAAGGACATCCTGGTTTACTGAGTGAGTGAGTTCCAGGACAGCCGGGGCTACACAGAGAAATCCTGTCTGGAAAAACCAAAATAAAATAAAATCTTAAAAACAAAAAGTCTTTAAGACCTCTCACGTGCTACCTCACACTTGGAATCCTAGCACTCTCAAGGAGGACTGTAGGGGCTGGAGAGATGGCTCAGCGGTTAAGGGCATTGCCTGCTCTTCCAAAGGTCCTGAGTTCAATTCCCACCAACCACATGGTGACTGACAACCATCTGTAATGAGGTCTGGTGCCCTCTTCTGACCTGAAGGCATACATGTAGACATAATATTGTATATATAATAAATAAATTTCTTTAAAAAAAGGAGGACTGTACACATTTGAGACCAATGTGGTTACCCATTGTTAACCTGTGTTGGAAGCAGTTGGAACATTCCTCCAAATTGAAAGTCTTCTCTGGAGAGAGGTTGCTAGGACTCTGGAATTTGTAAGGTGCAAGGGTTTCTGAGAGACCCAGAGTGGACCTTCCAATACCCTGAGGGCTAAAGTGAGTGTGGTCACCCAGGCAGGTGAACTTTTGTCTTGTTTGATTCATTAGTTGGTTTTTCAAGACAGCGTTTCTGTTTAGCCTTGGTTGTCCTGGCTACAAGGCTGGCCTGAAACTCAGGGATCTGCCTGCATCTGACTCCCTAGAGCTGGAATTAGACTGTGCCTGGTGCTACCTCAGCTTTTCTGTGACCAACTGCTTTTGAATCATCTTCCCTTCTATAAATAGAACTCTGTATCTATACTTCTGTGAGTAGCCCCAATAAACCCATTAACCAAGTTGGACTTTTGTGAAGTCATTCTTTACTCTGCTATGGTAACCTCGTTGGGGTAAGGAGATATTTGCTCATAGCTCCCCAAGAAGTCACAGGCCACTCTTTCTCAAAAACAAGCAAACAAACAACCCAAAGCTCTTCGTAGTGTGCATAGCTTTATTCCCAGCACTAGGAGGCAGAAGCAAGCAGATTGAGTTCAAAGCCCTGGTCTGTGTATGGAGTTAAACCAATCAAGAATAGTGAGACCCGCCCGGCGGTGGTGGCGCACGCCTTTCACTCGGGAGGCAGAGGCAGGCGGATCTCTGTGAGTTCGAGACCAGCCTGGTCTACAGAGCTAGTTCCAGGATAGGCTCCAAAGCCACACAGAA
>NC_022017.1:11272463-11280266 GCF_000317375.1 Microtus ochrogaster
ACCAGGCTGGTCTCGAACTCACAGAGATCTGCCTGCCTCTGCCTCCCAAGTGCTGGGATTAAAGGCGTGCGCCACCACCGCCCGGCCAAATTTTAATTTTTTAAATGATTTTTTGGACACAGGGTCACACTATGTAGCCCCCAACTGTCTTGGAACTTGAATTTTAAACCATATTGACCTGAACTCACAGAAATCCACCTGTCTCCTGAATGCTGACATTAAAAGCATCCATCTGCATGCCTGGCCTAAGGATCAACACTTTTTGAAATCAAAAGTGTGTGTTCAAATTTAGTTATCTCCCTAGAACCTGCACTGATCTGTATTTGTCAGTCACACAGGAATATGAGCTTGAGTGCTAGCCATTCAGTGAGGCCCTGGACCCTTTGTTAGCTATGAAAACCCTTCAATCCCGCCACTGGGCATGTGTGCTTGCTTGTTGGGGCACAGCCACACAGCCTTGTGCAGAGGTAAACCTTTTGGTCTTGTTGGAATGCTGCGGGGTGTGTGGTGACTTTCTTGAGAACCCAGACACATTTTTTATGCCCGGTGATAACTTGCTTTTGGTCTTCTGATGTCCAGAAATGAGTGAATAAATTTCAGTTGTTTTAGGCACCTAGTCTAAGGTAGAATTTTATGTCAGCCTCTGAAGACTAATGCAACGGGATCTGAGGTAGCCAGTTGTTCCAAGGGCTGTGGAGTAGCCCCGTATCTGCAGGTGGTCCTTCGGTTAGAACACCACTAGGCTGCCAGTAGCATACTTGGTTCAGAGCTCTGCTGTCTGGCCTAGAGCCGAGGAACCAGCCTTGCCAGGGAAGTTAAGCACGTCTTACTCGACTGGAATGAGGTCTGAAGAAAGAATGAGGAGCATGTGAATGGAATCCAAAGCTTCAAGAACAAAGACCTCTGCTCCCTTGAGTGTCATCGTTTTCTTAACAAAATTGTTCTTTGCCAAAAAAAAAAAAAAAAAACAAAAAACAAAACCATTGCTAGGCTTATGTTCATGTTCATGACAGAAATGAACCCTCATATATGATGGTGATGTTAGTTTTGACTGGAGACAGGGACTCACCAGATCCTGGAGAACATTGACCATTCCCCAGGCTTAATTATAGAAAAGAAAAATCTGGGAAGTGGTTGTGCATGCCTTTAATCCCAGCACTTGAGAGGCAGAATATTTGGATTTCTGTGAGTTTGAGGCCCGCCTGGTCTACAGAGTGAGTTCCAGGCTCCAAAGCTACACAGAAAAACTGTCTCAAAACAAAACAAAACGGGGGGAGGGGGAAAGGAAAGAAAGGAAAGATAAACTGACTGGCTGTCCATAGTAATAAAAATACTCTGAGAAACCTGTCTCAAAAAACAAATCACAACAAAATACTAGGAAGGCCGAGGAAGGGGGCAGTGCCCCGCCCTACAGCTTTCACCAGGAGGCTCTACAAAGAAAGAGTATTTGTTTTTAATGAACAAGAAGTCTTTATTGAAGTAAGAGCAGAGAAATGAGGCCTCGATCCTCTGGTTACCCAGTGGATCCAAAAATTAGATCACTCAAAAAGGTGAAGCGAGAGACAGGGACGAGGACTGGGAACGGATAGAGCTGTCAGAAAGTGATGTTGTCTTCGTACAATGACAGCAGCAGCAGGACGGTCCAGCCGCCCAGCAGGCCCACATTGTGCAGCAGGAAAAGAAGCCAGGGCCGCCGGTCCTGCACATTCATCATGGCTGGGAGCTGAGGAGAAATTGAACCCCAGTTCATAGCCGGTTGGGTGAACGCCCCCCCCCCCAGTTTCCCACCGCGGCATAACCTCTCCACCATCCTAACCATGTCACAAAGCGCCACGTAAAGGAAGAGGCCTGTGGCTACCGCCAGAATCCAAGCCTCGCCCTCCTCCCCAACTCCGACTGCTAGAGCCACATAGAGGCCAATGAATGCTGTGAGCGCCGAGGCCAGGTTCAGCAAAAGCGCATGCTTCACCGTCAGTCCAGCGTGCAGCAGAGCAGCAAAGTCCCCTAGGACAGAACAAGTCATAGATAGTAAGAGCTCTGCCCGCTCACACGCTCACACATCACGTTCCGGCTACCAGTTACTCCCACATCGCAGACAGACACACCCATTCAAAGGCCAGTCCAGTCCCCCTTCCACCTCCCGGCAACCCATCCTACCTCTAGCCACGCCCACCTATGACAGGAGCTCCCTTCCAGAAGCCTTGTTCCTTCTCCGGTGGATGGTCACGCTCATCTCTAGAATAGATCACTCCCACTAAGCCCCGCCCATTCAAGCCACACCCCACCGCTCACCCAGTTCGTGGGGCAGCTCATGGCAGAACACTGCCAAAGAGGTGGCCAGCCCAGTCTTCCACGAGGATGCAAAGGCTGCGCCCACAGCAAGCCCATCAGCGAAGTTGTGCACCGCGTCACCCAGCGTGATCAGATAGGGCAGCATCCTCAGTTCTGTGGGCAAGGCACACCAGGTGTCAGGTGTGGGTCCTGTAGGCCAGGTCCTGCAGTTCTGCCTACGGGCAAACCCTGGATCCACAGCCCTCCAGGATCTCCCTTGAGGCTCACCTGATTTCAGTTTCTGGGACTCCGGATTCAGGAGTTCTGGGCTCTCCTCTGTTACCTGGGGAGAGCAAGAATGAACCCGGGCTCAAGTAGATAACTAAAGGGTTCCATGTAGGGTAGGATGCGATCGCCACTTACCAGATCTGAGCGGGAGGTCTCGTGGGGCTGTTTGGACTGCCGGAGGTCGCTGGGTGCCAGCTGCATCGACACTCCATGGCTGTGTCCACCGTGGCTGAAAGGCCCATCCTTCTCACGATCCTGTGGAAAAACTGGTCAGAGCCTGTCAAGCCCTTACCCATCCCACCTGCTTCTCCAGAGCCTGACCTGGTCCCTGGGCAACAGGAGGTTGAAGAAGCTCTCAAACAGGAAGAAGATGTAGAGGCCTCCGAGTACCGCCAGCAGGCGCCAGGTGGCCTGCGCACCAATGCCCACCTCCTCGTGGGAGTGGTCTTCCCCACTGTGTGTGTGCAGTCCCAGCACCTGGGGAGGAAGGGACTACTGACTGGGGACTACCGGGCCACGAGGGTCTGGGACTAGGGAAAGGCAGGAAAGGGGGTGAGGATCCCGTTGAGTGAGGGTTAACCTTGGGTGTCAGGTGCAGAAGGGCGTCGCCGGTGAGTGCGCCCACAGCCAAGCTTAGGAAGGTCTGCATGACGTAGTGCGTGGCGGTGCTGCATTTGGTACAAGTCAGGAGCAGAAGGCCAAACACGGCGCAGAGGCAGATGATCAGAGTTGCCAGAGAGCCATACAGATACCCTGTAGGCAAAATGACACTGAAAGCCCCCAGCTTCCTCAAGAGTCACTCAAGGCCAGCCCAGGAGTGAGCAGGTGCTCAACAGGCCCGTGGGTTGTCAGGTGGGGGCAGGTGTCTGTTTACACTGGCCCTCTTGCCCCCAAATCCAGTATCCTTCCTGCCCGCACTGGCTTCTCCTTCCTCAGAGCTCCCATGGAGACCAATGACATGAGGCCAGCACCCACGGACTGGGCCAGCCAGGTACACCTTGGGGCAGGCACTCACTCTCTGTTTGGCTGAGCTGATCCTGAATTTGGACGGTGGAATGGGAGCTGCAGGCCCCACTTAGCTGCTGCTGGACCAAGGCAGGGCTGAGCTGGGCCCAGGCCTGAGGGCTCACCCCAGTCTCTTCAGACAGCCCATACACAGCCATCACATCTTTGGCACTCAGGCACATCTGGGGGCAGGGAGAGAAGCATGGGGGTCAGGTGTCTCGGCAGACCCATGGAAACCCATCTTTCTCCAGAACAGAAAGAGTGGCTCACCGTGTCCCACACACTGGAGTTGCTATTGTGGGTAGCGAGGGGCTCAGAGTCTTGGTGGTTCGCTGCCCTGTCCAGATGACTGTGGTCATCATGGTCACTGTGGTCCTCTCCACCCACCCCAAGTTGATGCATCAAAGCCTCCAGTTCTGGCAGGAAGAACAGTCAGTGAATAGTCTGTGGGCGCCAGCCTTGTCCCCCCCCAGGAGTACAGGCTGAGAATCTCAGCCTAGGCCTCACCAGCCAGTGTGATATTGGGAGCCTCGCTATTGTGCTGCCGGAACACAAAGTCCACAAAATACTGAGGGCTAGGCAGGCCTTGGAAGCAGGACCCATTAATGACATGGTCCAGCAAAGCAGTGAGGACCAGGCCGGGGCTTCTGGAAGCTCCTGCTTCTTCAGCCTCCTCCAGCAGTTGGGGAACATCTACACAGGGCTGGAGAAGAGAGTGGTCTCAGCTCTAGTGGCCTCAGCTTCCGGATCCATCCTACCACAGGCCCCTGGATGAGTCTCCCATCAATCCCAGACTCTTCGGTTACTTCTCAGACATCAGCTGGCCACAGCCCCTCCTTATGCCACCGCCTAGCCCTGTCCCAGCTAGTTTCCGCCTTCACTTTGGCCTTTGACCTCCTCTTTCCAGAGCTTTTCTGACCACCAAAGGGTTCCCCAGACTCCTGACGTCCCTATTCCACTCAACAGCGAACACCCAATTCTCATGCCCAATACACTTCAGCTTCCCAAGTAGTAAGTCAGATGCCAAGGGCTTCACATGGGCCCATTTCCCCTGCAGGAGCAGCCTCCCTTCCATGACACGCTGGTCCTTCTCATTACCCCCAGCAAACCCCTGAGCCCTCACCTCCTCCCTGGTGGGTTGGTTGGCAACAGGGGCCTCAATCTTCTGCAGTAGCTGGCTCAGACCCAAGGTCATGGCCTCCGGACTCTCCAGTAGGGTCAGGTAATGGTCCACATGGGAGGCCAAGAGGCCATCTTGGATGTCCTTACATGTTTCCTCTGGGTTGTTAAGGTAGAGGGCAGCAGCAGCACTAAGGTGGCTAATGTATCTGGACTCCAGGACCGGTTCTGGGGCAAGCCCTGGCTTGTCAGGTTTGCCTAGGGTCAAGACCTCCTCGGCAGATAGGCACTATGGGCAGACAGATAAACAGGATCTGTGTTGAATCAGGTCCACCAGGCACAGGCGGGGAATAGATTCTATCAGCTATCTTATGTCCTGTTCGGCCCTTTGTATGGTTAGCCTACACAGATGGGTCCCCAGCAGTTACTCCCCCTCCTGAAGAGGTGAGGGTGGATGGTCCTGAAGTCACCGCGGGAAATTGTGTGTCCCAAGAGGGAGGCCAGGCCTGTATAAGCCCCCAGTTGAGGAGAGGAGGCTCGGCTCCAGCCTGCAAGTAGGTTCAGACACCAGCCTCCAGACCCGCCTCCTGGAGTTTGCCCAGGTCCCTTTGCTGCCTGCCACAGGGTGGAGCGGGCAGGAAGGGGCCGGTGCTGGGGGACCCGTCGGGTGGGGCTGTTACCTTTCCACACGGCCCGTTGGTGCAGTGCACACGGACCGCCAGCGTATTTAACAGGCGGTCCAGTTGCTGCCGATCCAGAGTGCCCTGACCGGAGATGAGCAGGCTTAGCAGGCTACTGGGCTGGACCGCTGGTGCCGTGACCAGCAGCATGGCCAACAGGAGCCCCTGTGTGAGCCGGGCTGGGAACCCCATGCCTCAGGCCCCCAAAGAGCTCCTTGCTGTGGTGCTGTGTGAAGACCGCTGGCGTCCGAGCTGGTAGTAGACGGCTGGGGCTGGGCTCAACTTGCCCTAGCACCAGGACCTCTCCCAGGTATTTCCTGCACGGCCCTGTGATTGGCTGTCGGGTTAACCATTCCAGTGGCAGATCCTCCCCGAAAGCCAAGGGGGCAAGGAGCTGCTGCCTCCTGGAGCTAGAGCAGAGTGGGTCCCTTTCCATGGGTGGGTGCCTGAGCATCCCCTCTCCTGCCTGTCACACCCAGAACTGCCACGCAGAGCCTTCTCTGCTCCCTGAAGAGCCCAGGTCACTCCCTCCTTGCTTTGCCTATGGAGGTCAAGCTAGGAGACCAGGGGCAGAGCTGCAGACCTGTTACCAAGTCAAACATGGGTGTTCTATTTAACGTTTTCAGGAGAGCCCTTAGGCCTACCTCCACCCTTCCTCAGCTGCCTCTCAGCTCAAGCAGCTTAGACAAATCCCAAATCTTGGGGCCTGAGTGGGGGTGGGGGTGGTGTTCTGGATTCTGGGCTATGGCCTCTGGGCCCAGCACGGGTTGTAAAGGGAGAAATCTGAAAGGCGAAAGGGCTTGCTGAGTCACGTTCCCCACCTTCCCCACCTCCAGCCCTTAGGGGAAAATCCCCAGGAAATGGCTAAAGCCCCAACCCAGACAAACAGGAAGAGAAGATGTGACCTTGGTCCTAGCCAACACCTGGCTAGTCTTTGGGGTCAGGAGGAGGTTGAGGCTCTGCCTTGAGTTCTAGGCCTAAGCACAGGACGTTTGGGGTAGGGTTGAGCTTCCCAGCTCTGACCCTCCCTGATCGATCCCTCTAGCCTTTGACCCCAGAGCCTTATCTCTATCCCCAGGTAGCTGGCTGGAGGAGGGGTTAGGTCTCCAGGGAGCTGACAATCCCCTGGTCACAAGGCCTTCTGGCCTTCTGGAAGGGGGACTGTGGGTAGTCCTCTTCCACCTAGGTGCATACCACTCCAGACCCTAGCTTTCTGGGGTGTGGTTGGGGTGTGGAGCTGGAAGCCTAATGCCGAAAGGACTCTGTCCCCTAGTATTCTGGAGGATAGGGCAGGGTGGGGGAGAGGATCTAGCCGGGTATCCTGAGCTCAGGGGTCAATTGCTCCTAACACACACACACACACATTCATGCCAGTGATTCTTATGGCTAGGATCCTTACAGTGTGGCTTCCAGTTCTCATCCTACAGAGGAGATATGCTTGGGATCTGGGAGAGCCAGGGTGAAGACAATGAAAAGAACATTCCAACATGTAGCTCTGAAGATGTCATATAACCAAACCAGCTTTTCCGTTTCCACTGGGGGGGTTGCCTGGGTTGGTCTCCTTCCCCTGCAGACTGGCTGTCCACTGTTCAAGCACTGTCAGCCTCTAGGGAGAAATCTTAGTGTAGGCTTGGCAGTCCAGGCTTCCCTAGGGAGAGTTGCCTGAATCCTGGAAGGCCAATACAGCCAAGCCTCATGCACCCGTGTCATTGTTGTCCACGTGTCCCGTCCATCCATCCGTTTGCCCGTGCCCCTCCCACTGCCACTGTGGCATGGCTGAGGTTTTTATTACACGGGGATCCTCCCCACCTGTAACAGCTCTCCTAACAACAACGTGGGAATCAGAAGTAGAAAGCCAAGCTGCCTCACCATCGCTAGTCATACGACTTTTAAGCTAACTTTACCTCTGTGCGTGTGTGTGTCGGCAACTTAAATTCAGCAGCTATATGTGCACATTCAGCTACAGTTTAGAAAAGTGCTTTAAACAGCCATAGTGTCCTCTTAATCCCAGTGAGCTCTGTTCATTGCATTTCCTTCTAAGGAAGCAATAAGTCTCAAATGTTTTAAAAGGGTATGTACTTTCAGATGATAGATATGTGGTTAGATCTGTTACAACATACTGTCTATGTGATTGAACTCTGCTTTAAAATATATTCTATATCATGATAAAAATTTAAGGCTATGAAGATCTACTTCAGACGAACAAGAGCTAACCAACAGCCTTTTCTGTAAGCTGTTCTTCACTGTTGTCTGTTTTACTTTTAAGCTATTGCAAAAACTTTTTTCTTCTTTGTCCTTCACAAGTAAAAATCTAGGGCTGGAGAGATGGCTCAGAGGTTAAGAGAACTGACTGCTGTTCCGGAGGTCCTGAGTTCAAATCCCAGCAACCACATGATGGCTCACACCCACCTATAATGAGATCTGGTGCCCAGAACACTAT
>NC_022017.1:11280875-11281436 GCF_000317375.1 Microtus ochrogaster
CATGGACAACAGGACACTGAGGAATCCTACAAACTCCTAATCCACAGGACCTTCTGAGCCTATCAGGCCCCATGCTGTCAGCCTTAAGATAGATGTTGCCCTAATGACCATGGCGGACCCTGGGGTGACTGTCTGGGTAGCCAATCCAGTAAGTTCTCTGTCATTTTAAAATCAATAACTCAATTAAAATTTTATCCTGATGCAGTTTGACGGCTGGGAAGTTTGCCAGTTTAAAGTGGACAGCCTCACAAACAGACTTCAGCATAGCGTCCGACCGTGTTTAAATAGAAGGTGTTTTCAGGGAGGCAAATGCACGTTATTAAGGTGTGTACATGCAAGTTATAAAGGTCTGAGGATAAAAGGCTTACGTGATGATAAAGGCAAGTGATTTGAAATCTTTAAAAGAATAAGACAAGTTCCAGAGTTCTTTCTTGCATTATCCTGCTGTTATTGTAGGGTCCAGAGTCTCAGCATAAACCATTAAGATTCCGATCAGCCACTAATCTAGCTCTGGCAGAGCACTGCCACTAGCATAACTGCAAGGATCAAGATTTTTCTTTT
>NC_022017.1:11283041-11285310 GCF_000317375.1 Microtus ochrogaster
CTCTCTCCACTTCCTGCTCCGCCGGCGACTAGACTCCCTTCCTGGTTGCGCAGAGGGCTGTTGTGATCTGTAAGTTTTTTTCCCCTTTAAATAAATATCACCCTATTAATCATAATTCCAAACTGGTGTGGCATTGTTAGTGACTTACGCCTTCAGTCCTCTGCTCTGCTAGCACCTCACCAGGTTCAAGAAACACTGGACAGTTCCACAGAGCCTGGACAGCAGTGAAACAACCGGCTACCCCACAATGTGGCCAGCATCCCAGCTGTCTCAGGTCCCCCGCCCTTGGCCCCGCCGCAAATCAGTAGGAAGCAGTTCTGAGAACTCAATGCCCTCAATCCCTTAGTCTGCCATTCCTAACTCCTCACCTTTTTAATAAAAATAAGAAGGGAGGAAAGTTAGGATCCAGGCACACCCTGGCACAGTGCCTGCCTAACAGACAGTAAGTACCCTGTCCTTTTAAGAGACAAGCTCCGCCCACTCTCTTCTCTGCCCCCCTCCGCCTTTTCTCCCTCTCCCCTCCTCCCCCTCCTCTCCTCTCAATAAACTCCACACTCAAACTCTGTCTGTATGGTGTATTCTATCATCTGCTGTGGCGTTCACCCACCTTGTCATTTCCAGCAAGCTCATGGCCATTGCCACCGTTGTTTGAGAAGGGATATAAACCAATGTCTGGGGTAGGTGGGATGGCTCGCTGGGTAACAGCACTTGCCCCCAAACCTGATGAACTGCCCTTAGGACTCACACGATTAAAGGGGAAACACAACTCCTAAGAGCTGCCCTCTCGGGCTCTCTTGTACGCCATCCCTCAGGCGAATAAAGAGCAAGTGGTGAGGTCAGCGCCTGGGAACTGGTGTGACCGCACCAAAGGTTCAGCTGGGAGATGAAGCTGTAACGATGACCACAGTGTGCGTGACCTTGAATGCCACTGAACTGTGACCAAAATGACTACAATGGCAACTTCTATATTTTATCACAGTAAAAATTAAAAGAGAGCAAAACAACTCTACTTTACTATCAATTCCCTGTGACCATTGCAAGCCTTAATTCAGCAGCTACATATAAGAAGTGAAGTCCAGGCTTCACAGTACACTCCCCTAATCCCAGCACTGGGGAGGCAGAGGTAGGCAGATCTCTTTGGGTTGGAAGCCAGCCTGGTCTACACAAGTTCCAGGCCAGTCAGGGCCGCAAAGTGAGATCTTGTCTCAGAAACAATAAAGGTAGCCCACCTTTAATCCCAGCACCAGGGAGGCAGAGGCAGGCAGACCTCTGAGTTCCAAGACAGCCTGGGCTACACAGAGAAACCCTGTTTTGGAAAAAACAAAAACCAAATAAAAAAAAAAAAACGACAGCAAAAGTAAAGTGGGCTGAAGCAGGTCTGATCTGGCCATGATGGCACACACCTGTTATTCCAGCACTAGGGGAGGCAGAGTCAGAACTGTATTTGAGGCCAGTGTGGGTCACATAGTGAGGCCATTTCAAACAAAACAAAACAACAAAAAGGGGCTGGAGAAATGGCTCAGCAGTTGGAAGGACTGTTCTTCCAGAGGACCCGGGTTCTGAGCACAGATACAATAGCTTATAACTGCTCTCAATCTAGTTCTAGGGGATCCAAAGCCTTCTCTGGCCCCTATGGCATCAGCCATGCATGTGGTGCACAGACACACATGTAGGCAAAATACTCATATTTGTAAGACTAAAAACTAAAAAAAAAACAAAAAACCAAACACCCCAAAACCTAAGGGCTGTGGATGTAGCTTAGTGGTAAAGCATTTGCCGAGTGACATGCACGAGGCTTTCGGGTTAATCCTTAGCACCAAAAACGGTATGTGTGTGTGGGGGGGCAATATGACTAGCCACTGAAGACAAGTGGTTCAATTAAACCCTGCCATAATGTTGGCATTGATGGCAAATACCAGCAGTCTCAGCATTGAGGAGGTTGAGGCAGGAGGATTATCTTAAATTCAAATACCTATGTCAAAGCAAAACCATGTCTCAAAAAAACCCCAAAAGGCCAGCGTTGTGATATACACCTTTCATCCTAGCACTCAGGAGACAGAGCAGAGGCAGGAGGATCTCTTTGAGTTGGAAGACAGTCTGGTCTATACAAGAAGTTCCTGGCCAGCCAGACTCCTTAGTGAGATCTTGTATCAGAAAACAACAGAAGTAACTGGAGCGGTGGTGGGGCATGTCTTTAATCCCAGCACTTGGGAGGCAGAGGGGCTGGATCTTTGAGTCTGAGGCCAGCCTGTTCTACAAAGCGAGTTCC
>NC_022017.1:11285620-11293381 GCF_000317375.1 Microtus ochrogaster
GATGGGGCTCCTTATTCTGACAACACAGATGCCGCCACAGTGGACCTTGGAGGACTAAATGTCACGTGGCAGGGTCATAGTGTCTTACTCGGTATAGTACAGCGGAGGAGGAGAGCTACCTGTGGTCTGGAATGAATTTATGGAAACTCAGGTGCTGCTAGGGAGGTAGTGATGGTGGGCAAGGAGGCAGCCACCCAGGTTGCCAGATTCTAGCCACATCTGGTCCAGTGGCCAGTCTATGAATTCCCCACTCCAGGAGCTGCGAGGACTTACCTTGCCCCTATAATTGCCCAGCTAGCATCTCCTATGGAGGCAGCTCTAAGTGTGGATGAGCAACAGGGCCAGGACACCTTGCTGGTTTAGAAGCAGTGGCTTCAGGGGCTCTGTCCCTCCAGGAGGCAGGGCTCGGCTATAAGGTCAGGAGGTCAGATAGATCACACAGGGCAGGCTCAGCATAGCTGCCCGTAGCAGGAAGGTCAGACAGATCTTTATTGGGGGTAACCCATTGACAACACAGACATCTAGGACAGGCGTAGATACTGGGGAACTGGGGCAGTACATCTCCATCAGTCTCATTCTGGCCTGGGTGAGGCTCAGGCATGTAGGAAGCGGTTAAAGGCATTGTAAGCTGACTCCAGATCGAAGAGCATCTGGCGAACCTGGGAGTCATCCAGCTCATCAGATGCGGACATTCCGCTCAGGGTCTGCAGCCTAGGGGCACAGGCGCAAGCGCATATGAGTGGTAGGACTATGATGTCACCACGGGGCTGGCTCCACCTGCTCAGGACAGCCACTCACCATTGGCTGACGGTTTGGCGACCCTCAAAGTCTGGAGGCAGGTGGCTCATCCGGTGCATGGTCTCCATTAGCTCCCGTAGGTCCGGCTGAATCTACAGAGACGAGAGCCAGGCTGAGACCCTACCTACCTTGTTCTGTTCCCCTCCATCCAGACCCAGGTTCCCTGCCCGACTCCTGTACCTCATCCATGGCGCGGATCTCCAGACGCAGCTTGTCCATGATTGTAATGAAGAGCTGGGAACACATGCATTAGGGATCCCACTCAGTAGGGGTGCAGAGATCCTCTGCGGCCTACAGACCTGTCACAAGGGCCACGATCCCATCCATCTTCCTCTCCACACTGTATACTAGTGGTTCCTTTCTGCCTGAGGACTACACCGAAGACCTGCCTAGGTTACCGACCTTCTGGGTCTACACACATTGGGGACCACAATTGTGAGAGTAGTGTGGGGATCTGGGGTACACAACCCCTTCAATCCGTGGCCCTGCCAGAGTAGATCCCGCATATGTTTCCCTTCCCGGTACGGAACTCAGTCATGGGGGACTCAGGCTCTATGGATGCTTCTCTCCTGAGCCACAGCTGTGGTGACACCTCCCAGGTTACGGCTTAGCACCAGGAACTGACCCAGGCTGGTAGTTCCTTCCCCCTAGTTCCCACAGGGCCCTCCCAGGAGCTGTAGGGCACACCGAAACCACATCTGCGATGCAGCGGTTGAGATTGCCCTTGTCGTCCTTGATAGTGATGGGTCGGTCCTCCTTGATCCTCTCCATGGCGAGTGGGCAGTCCAGCTAAGGGGCACAGACATGGTCTCAGGGCATCACCTCCAGGAGGCCAGGGTATTATCCCCACATCCCACCACACCTTTCCTGCAGGATGGAGGGAAGGACCGGTTCACTCACTCTGAACTTCCGGCAAAACTCGTCAATGGAGCTGATCTCGGAGCCTTGAACCTGTCGAAAGGCAGCTTTGTACTGGACCAGGAGCCTGGAGCACGCGGCAGTGTATCTAGGGAGAGGAGAGTCTAGCTTGGCTCACTGCGCTCCCCCTCAGCAAGTCTAGATACAGCAGCTTTCATGGAAGGGCCGAGAGGGCCAAAGACTTCCTAATGGGTCTGTAGACAAAGGGAGTTCTGGACAAGAGCAGGGAGGTATGCCATAGCTATCACAAAGAATCTGTGTGGGCTGGCCAGGAACTCCACACAAGAGCCCAGATGTCTACTCTATTCACCTCAGACCAAAGTGTCAGAAATCCCTTACCACCAGGCAGCTCCTGGTCCAGCCACACTGGCTTGTCATCTCCGAACAAAGTGCCAGTATCCATGCTGGACAGTGATTCCTTAGACTATGCTGTCCCCAGGTGGCAGCTCACCTCCCGAGGGCAGAACCATACTCACCCTTACAGAATGTCCCTGGCTAACATGGCCTGAAAGCTGGTAGCCACCAGGACTACCCCATAGCTTAAGTCCTGGACCTACATTTGTGCCGTCTACTGAACCCATGAGCATCAGGGAAGGGAGAAACATGCTTCTGAGAATTGGTGGCCACCAACACCTGAAGCCACAGGCTTGCTCACTCATTAGGGGTGACGCAGTCCTTGATGTACGCTTTCTCCAGGGCCTGCATGGTCTTCACCACTGCAAACAGCTCCGCCATGTTGTCATACCTAAGACACAGCCATCAGTCAGGGCACAGCTCTGAGGCCAGGAAGCCTTGGCATCTGGAACCCAGGGCAGCCACCTGCTGCCCTGTAGCAACGGCACAATACAGCCCACCCCTCACTCCATTCCTGGTAGATAATCCTCAGGAACTGTCTCCCTAGCCTGACTCCATTTCCTCCCCAACCACTGGTGTGGTGGCAGCTTTGGGAGGAGACCGCTGGGCCTGCCACGGAGGGAGGCTGGATGGGTGCATGCGTGTGCTCAGATAGTTGACTTACTTCTCCCGCTCCCGAGCATTCTTGTACAGCTTTACTTCCTGTTGGGAAAGTGGGCAAGACAGCCAGCATCAGTAGGTGGTGACGGAACCAGAGACTGTCACATGGTGTTTGCAGTGGCTGTGGCCAGTTAAATATCTACTACTTACCTCATACAGCTCTGGCTTGTTCGCAGGGGCTGCAACAGAGCAGGCAGGAGCTGACAGGTGATAACAAGACGACCCCGGGGCTGTCCCATCTCAGCTACTTCCCGTGCCATGTACCAAACAGCTCAGAGGGAGCTACAGAATAGGGGTTCTAGCCTCACCTCCTACCAGTACTGCCTCTAAGAGCCTACAGACTAAACGCTGGGTTTAGCTCTCCAACCACAGCAAGGTGATCATACTTTGTGGATAGAACTATTACATGATACAAATAAAAGTCAGCCACATGCTTCACAGCCTAGGGTTGGAAACCCAGAGGTGCTCAGGATACCAGAGGTTCTGGCCACATTGCAGTTCATTGTCTCTACCCAGCAGGGCACTGCTAGGCCCTCAGAATCCACCTTAAAAGGCTCTGGCACTCGCCACCCCCAAGGCCTATGAATATGGGATGGAGGTGGCAGTGTGGTCCCTTCCCCCCAACAGTCCCTGCAGCAGGGGAAGCCTGGGCCCCTCTGTTTTCCTCCTGCTTAGGCTACACTCACCTCCAACGCCAGGAGTAGCTGGGATTCCGTGAAACATCCTGCAGGCCCTGGCAGCTACAGCACAGAGACCTGGGAAGCAAAGCCAACACTAACTCAAGGGGTCCCTGACACCTCAAGAACAGGGCTCTGGCGGGGGTGTGTCAGTGCCTTGTGAATAGTTTTTCTACTCTCTTAGGAACAACAAAGGATGCTACGGACTGTCATGGGGTAGCCAGGAGAGTCCTTCCTGGAAGCTTGGTTAAGGCAGGGAAGAGCAGCTGATGGAAGAATTGGGGTAGCATCTTGAGCTTCGGGGAAGGGCCCAGTGTTGCAACACCTTTCAATGGAAATTAGAACTGGGTGTCTAGGGCTATGGGAAGTGTGAGTGGAGGATGGTTTCACCCTAATTCTGTGGGAGCTACTGGAGGAATGAACTAAGGCAAGCTTGTTGGTTGATGCCTTCTAGAAAGGGTGGAAGCAGGGCCTAGGGAAGGTCCTGTCTAATAAGGAAGTTGAGGTCAGTGGCTTAACCAGTTAAAACCAGCCTCAGGTTTTGAAATTGGGCGAAAACAAAAGTTCAAGGAAGGTAGGCAAACTGAGATGGAGTGGCCCGATGAGGAGCCTGAGATACTGAGGTCGCAGGAGCTAGGAACAGCCTGCGGAGTCCCCGGAGAAAGGTGAGCACCCTCTCAGTCAGAGAAACCTGAGCTATGAGCCAGTAATGCCACCTGACAGCGCCTACCGACTACTGAGACACGGACCGCGCGGCAAGGGCCGCTGAGCCCAAAGGAGACGGGATCGGGCCTTTTAGCTCAAAGGGCTCATATGCTGCGGGACTCAGCCATAGCTGCCGCGTACCTGGGGCGTTTGGAATCCCGGAGATGGCGACAGCAGCTGGGTGCTCGCTTTTTCCGCCTGCGCCTGCCGGGAAGCCCGATCGGCAGCTCGGCACTCATTCTCCCAACTTAAGCCTACGCACAGAGCAAGCCCAATCAGTGGGTCGGCGCTCGTCCTCTGTGCCTGAGCTTGCGCTCTGGGGCAGCAGCGCCTGTTAAGGATTTAAGTCACGTCGTCCACCCCTTTCCCAGACAGACACACAAATGGGACAGGCGCTTAGTTTATTAAAGTTTCTTTTTTTTTTCGGGGGGGGGGGCAGAAACGATAGGGCCAGGATCAGAAGCATTTAAAGAAGAGCTTGGGACCTTGGTCCAGTGAGCAGGCGCTGGCCGGCAGTCTCGCACCCAGGGCGTCTCGGTCCCCTGTGCTCAGGTGTCTGCTGCACAACTGCAGCTCCTGCAGCTGCACGAAGATCTTGTCCCAGAGGTCGGAGCTCAGGGGCCCCTGGATGGAGCAGCCTGTGGGGGCAAGGGGAGGTAGGTTTAACTTGTAGGCAGCCTTTTCCATCTCACACACAGGAGGCGTGGTGCTCATGCCGTACCTCAGAGCCTACATTTTGGCTTGCCCCAACGTAAAATGTACCCAACAAGGCTTTAAAATCTGTATATAGTGGGCCCAAGGATCTCTGGAGGCTACTGAATGCCAGGACTCGATCATTAGGCCTGAGATACCAGTAGGCTCAGGGTATCAGGGAGCTGTAGGAAACGGCACAGGTGCCAGAAGTACCAGGGTGCAGGAAGCGGGGAGAAAGGCACAGGAAGATGCTCAGGTTTTATCAAATTTCAGCTGAACAAGGCAGTGCCTGGCCAGTCCACCGGTACAGCTCTAAGGTGGAGAACGCTTTGGTGGTAGCAAAGCTCATTTACGAGCAGGGAGGGTGTGGGTAACGCCCCCTACCAGGAAGGAGGAAAGAGAGTCCTTTAGTGGAGCTGTTAGCACCTGGATTCCAGTCGTCTTCCTGCCCACAAGAATGAGGAAATAATTCCCTGTACGGCACCGGGTTTGCTACTCTCCTGACCCAGAAAGCCCTGTATTGTCATGCAAATCAAGAGGTTCTAATCTTCCTGATCACTTTCAGAACACCTGTGAAACTGCCTAGGCAGTCAAGAGTATGCAAGCCTATCTGAAAAGTCACCAAGTATCTGGAAGATGGCACCTTAAAAAAAACGAGGTGTGGGGGTTGGAGAGATGGTTCAGTGGTTAAGAGCACTGGCTGCTCTTCCAGAGGTCTTGAGTTCAATTCCCGGCAACCACATGGCAGCTCACATCTGTAACTTTAGTTCCTGGGAATCTGATACCTTCACACCAATGCACATAAAATAAAGTTAAATAAATTACTTATTTTTTAAAAAGCATTGGGCCTGGAGCAATGGCTCAGAGGTTAAGAACACTAGCTATTCTTCCAGTGCTCTTAACCACTGAGCCATATCTCCAGTCCTAATTCTTAATGCTTTTTATTGTTTTGTTAAGGTTTTTATTTCCTTTTTTTTTTTGGTTTTTCGAGATGGTTTCTCTGTAGCTTTGGAGCCTGTCCTGGAACTAGCTCACTAGCTCTTGTAGACCAGGCTGTCTTCAAACTTACAAAGATCCGTCTACCTCTGCCTCCCAAGTGCTGGAATTAAAGGTGTGCACTGTCAATGCCCGGCTAGCAAATCTCTGAGTTTGAGGCCAGCCTGGTCTACAGAGTTCCAGGACAGCCAAGACTACACTGAGAAACCCCACCTCAAAAAAAAACAAAACAACAACAAAAAACCCTCTCCTACAAAAAGACCAATGAATAAATAAATAATAAATGTTTGTGTGTGTACTGGTGTTTTGTCTGCATGTCCACCTATGTACCATGTGAAATTAGTCTGCCTGCAGAGGCCAGAAGGCAGCTTCACGTCCCCTGGAACTGGAGTTACAGAGGTTGTGAGCTGCCATGTGTGTGCTGAGAACTGGGGTTCTCTGGAAGAGTAGCCCTTAACCGCTGACCATCTCCAGAGTCTCCTCTTATTCATTTATTTATTTTTGAGACGGGGCTTCACTATGTAGCTCAGGACATTGTTTGAAGTAGTCTGCCTGAGTCTCCCTCATGCTGGGTTACAGGTATGAGCCATATCTGGTTCTTTCCTGCCATATTTTGAATAACCAAAGACAGTCTCTCACCCCTGGCCCTGTTACACCATAAGCTGCCTTTCACCAGGACAGCCTCCTAGAGCCCGGGTGGTAGCAGTGACTGCCCCTTCCTCTGACAGGTCTCTGGAAAGTAAGTCCTGCGTTAGGTGATACATGGTAGGAGACCCTGTAGTTTCCAGCTCTTACCTGACAAGCCAAGGAAACTGAGGCCTTGGGGCCGCTCTTGGAGGGCAGACAAGAGCTCCTCCAGACTGGCACAGCTGACTTCAGGATTGGCAGACAGGTCCAGAGAGACAAGTGAGGGGCAGCAAGGGAGGCATCTGGAATAACATGGGAAGTGAAGGGCTGAGCGTCCAGGGAAAACCCTAGCTTTATTACCAGGGAAGGCTGACCCAGACGAACCCACAGCTCTGGGAGGCAGGGACCAAGCCTAGCAGAATCCAGACTCCTGGTCCAGCTTGGCACAGCACTAGTTAGAGGCAAGACTACAATGGCCACCTTTGAACAAGCTGACACTGCCCTGAAAGACAGCCTAGCAGCTAGGAGCGTGATGGGGGGTGGAGGAAGAAACACTTCACCAAGGAAAATAAAGGATAGACCAGAGAAAAGTTCTCGAATGACAGAGACTTAAGGAGGGTAAGGACGCCTGCCAGAGCTATCCCCGGAGACAGCGGAAGTCAGAAAGAGGAGACGCCCTGACCTATACATCAGGGTCCTTCACGGGACAGTCGGTGGCTGCGGGAAGGTGTGTTACCTGCTCAGTTCTCTCACAGCCTTGTCACTCAGGTAGTTTGCAGACAGGGTCAGGTGGGTCAGAGCACAGCCTTCCTAGACACAAGCACAGGGCAAAAGGCCATGCCTAGTGGGCACCTAGCCACCTTCCTCCCGGCAGAGACCCACACCCGAGAAAGCTGTTTGGAGATGAAAAGGAACCTCTCTTCCAGGCTACAGGTTACAGATGGCTTATAAAGATCATAGAGCTGGGCTGGAGAGATGGGTCAGCGGTTAAGAGCACTGGCTGCTGACCGGGTGGTGGTGGCGCACACCTTTGATCCCAACACTTGGGGGGCAGAGGCAGGTGGATCTCCATGAGTTGGAAGCCAGCCTGGGCTGCAAAGTGAGTCCCAGGACAGTTAGGACTGTTACACAACCACTGGCTGCTCTTCCAGAGGACCTGAGTTCAATTCCCAGCACCGACATGGCAGCTCGTAACTGTCTGTCTGTAACTCCAGTTCCTGGGGATCTGACACCTTCACACCAATGCATATAAAGTTAAAAAAAATCACAGGAGCCTGGTGTATCCTTGTAACTTGTCTGAAGTAATACCATCCCAGGAGCCCATGGGTGTTTC
>NC_022017.1:11293481-11294387 GCF_000317375.1 Microtus ochrogaster
CCGAGAAAGCTGTTTGGAGATGAAAAGGAACCTCTCTTCCAGGCTACAGGTTACAGATGGCTTATAAAGATCATAGAGCTGGGCTGGAGAGATGGCTCAGCGGTTAAGAGCACTGGCTGCTGGCCGGGTGGTAGTGGCACACACCTTTGATCCCAACACTTGGGGGGCAGAGGCAGGTGGATCTCCATGAGTTGGAGGCCAGCCTGGGCTGCAAAGTGAGTCCCAGGACAGTTAGGACTGTTACACAACTACTGGCTGCTCTTCCAGAGGACCTGAGTTCAATTCCCAGCACCCACATGGCAGCTCGTAACTGTCTGTCTGTAACTCCAGTTCCTGGGGATCTGACACCTTCACACCAATGCATATAAAATTAAAAAAAATCACAGGAGCCTGGTGTATCCTTGTAACTTGTCTGAAGTAATACCATCCCAGGAGCCCATGGGTGTTTCGTCTCCTCAAATTCTGCACAATACTGCATGGTTTCAGCTGTAGCACCTTGGGTTTGGGGCCTACAGTGAACAGAACATTGTGTTCTAGCTTGGCAGTCCACTCCATACCTCATACCTTGGTCAGGTATTTGATAACAGGCTCCATGAGACTCAGGTTGCTCTTGCTGGCTGCCACAGAGCTAAGCTCCAAACGAAGGAGGGCATGGGCCGGTAAGTTCTGCAGCACCCTTGCCAGGGCAGGAGCACCGAGCGTATTGTAAGACAACGACAAGGTCTTCAGGTGCTCAGCGTCTGTACAGGGCAAGAACTTTCGTCAAGGCATGCAGATACCCACTGCCCTCTCCCTACCCTAGAGTTCTGACCCCAGAAACCTTGTGAAGACTTTAAAGAAACTGCTACCCAGCCAGGCAGTGGTGGCACACTCCTTTAATCCCAGCACTCGGGAGGCAGAGGCAGG
>NC_022017.1:11294807-11306006 GCF_000317375.1 Microtus ochrogaster
ATGGCAGTGTGGGGGGGGGGCAGGGGGATGAGGACAAAGTGATGGTTTTTTTTTCTTTTTTTCTTCTTGGTTTTTTGAGACAGGGGTTTCTCTATAGCTTTGGAGCCTATCCTGGAACTAGCTCTTGTAGACCAGACTGGCCTCGAACTCACAGAGATCTGCCTGCTTCTGCCTCCTGAGTGCTGGGATTAAAGGCATGCACTACCACCGCCCGGTGCTACCCCTGAATTTTGTCTGGGAGATTGAGAAGCTAAGGCTTATGTCCAGTCTCCCGAGCCCAGTTTCCCCATTTCCATGGCTGGCTGCTGGGGATGAGGACATCTGTGAATGGAGGTTAGGACAGTGCTCTGACCATGGCCACCTAATCCCAAGCCCCTCCCTCTTCTGGGCTCCTCTGGGTGGTCCCAGTTCCCAGCCCTCTGTACTAGGATGTCACTGAATCAGGTGGCTTCATGATAAAATTGCCTCAGGAAAGCAGAAAGTTTAATCCAGAGGTATAAATGGACTTGAGGGCAGACATGGCCTTTCTGAGACTCATGTGGTGTGTGGGGACCAGGATGGGTCCTGAGAATCCAACGCTGGTTCAGAACCAACTTCTGTTGGAGCCCCTGCTAAACCCACATGTATGCCTGCGGTGCTCACAAGAACTGGTCCTTTCCTCAGAAGCTAGGTCCTTGTATCCTGGGGTCCCTCTGCTCAAGGTCCTAATTCTTTCAACTCTGGGCTCTGGGAATACACTTAGCTGGTCATCTTACCTTGGAAGGCACTACCCAGAGCAGCCTGGTGGCTCTGGAAGAAGCTGGGGCTAAAGCCACAGGCTTGCAGGCGCAGGGTGCTGAGCATGGGGCAGGCCCGCAGAAGGGAGGCCAGGGCCTGGCCACAGCCATCTCCCAGTGGATTCATGCTTAAGTCCAGTTCCTCCAAGTTCTATAGAAGACATGGTTTGGGTACTGAGTTCCCAGATATCCATGAGCCCACCTCCCCACAGAGTCTGGTCTCTGCATGGGTCCCATCCAAGGGCCAAGCACTGCCCGGCTCTCCCAGCTCCACCACAGCACCTGTGAATGGCTCAGTGGGAATACTACTGCCTTGCCGGTGTTGGCCCACTGCACCCTGGGTCTTTACCTGTAGAGCGGTTTGGCCTGAGGAGCCTTCAGCAAGCTGGCGCAGACCTTCCTGGCCCAGGTGATTGGAAGAGAGATCAAGGAGGGTCAGGTTAGGCATGGTGCCCAGGGTTGCCAGCAGCTCAGGAGCACAGGTGTCTCCTAGTCGGTTCCCAGCAAGGCGCAGCTCCCGGAGCATCGTATGCAACTTGAGGGCGCGCAGTAGGGGTGTGAGCTGGGCTTGGCACAAAGCCAGGGAACAGGCACTAAATGAAGGGCTTGAACTCTGCTGCTCCACGGCCTGCAGCACTTGCCGGTGCTCCCCTGAGAAGAGAGATAGATATAGGGTCGGTGGGGTCAGAGCTTGAACCTGCCCTGGAGTCTTGCAGGCAAAGCAAGAGGCCCAGGAGGTAATCCTGAGTCCATTCCTACAAGCCTTGGATTTAGTACCACACGAGCTTGCATATAAATCTGGAGGGCTCTGATTTCTGTCAGCCACACTCACACCGTCCGGTCTTGAAACAAGCTTCCTGGTGACCTCCAGCCCCTCCGGACTCCTCCCTTGCCTTTCCCTGTGTCTTAGGTTGCTTCAGAATTCTCATTCCAAGAGTCTATGATCTCAGAGCTGTCTGCTCCTGTCACCCACACATACACATGTAACAGGTTTCTCCAGACATGGGTATGTGCAGGGAAGTGGGGACTACATGCCCAGCTCCTCATGCCTAGGCAGAGCTACCTCACCTTGCCCAAGGCTCTGGCAGGCCCTGCGGTAGCGGTCAGTCAGCGGGGGAAGGTCCCATGAGGTCACTTCGGCCAGCACCTAGAATGTGTATCTGGTGAGCAGCCCTGCAGAGCTGAGTAAGAGGGGAAGCCTGTGCCTGTGGCCCTGCCCCGCTGCCCACCTCGTCATTACTCTGCAGCACATCGGGGATGGGGTCCTGCGGAGCCAACAGGGCTCCATCCTTCCGTAGGGTGAGCCTTGGAAGTAGCCCACAGGTTTGGTAGTAGCGCTGGGCAGCTTGCTCTGCTAGCCAGGCTACAGAGTGGACGTCACTGCTACAGAGAAGAATGACATGCTGAGCTCAGATGCCCCGGGTCCTACTGTGATGCTTACCATCTCCTCCGGATAACTAGCCTCTTATCTGTGCAGCCCAGCGACTAGCTGCTCTTCCAGCAATTTCTAAGGCCAACAAAACCTTCTTAGACTGTGCTAGGGATCCCCACTTGAGCTTGTGGAGGGCTCCCTGGGGCTCAAGGGAGCAGGGTGTCAAGCCAGGAGTCCTTCTCACACACCCATCCTGATAGTCACACGAGGGTGCTGTGTAGCCTACTGCTGACAGCCCAGGCAGAGCTGCATGGCCGACAGAGGAGTCTGGGAATAGGAGAGGGCACATGTATGCCTTACCTGTGTGGGACAGGAATGAGGAAAAGGTTATCCTGAATTTGAACTCGAATCCGGATGGGAGGAGGCTGGACCAGAAGCTAGCAGGCAAGGACACAGGGAGAGGACAGTCAGAAACCAGAGTTTTCTACCCCCACCTGTCTCAAGTTGGAAAGACGGTGCTATGCACCCACCAAAGGCTGGCCTGCTGTGCAATTTTCCCTGGTGGGTCCCGAGGTCCTAGGCATGCTGGGACTCTCTGGAGGCTCTGCAGCCAGGCTGCCATCTCCTGCTTTAGTCCGTGTGCCCCAATCATTGAGACATGTTAGGCGAGTCTGCTTGGCACCAGCCCGGCGCCTGACAGAACATCGCTCGTAGTCAGACCCTGAGGCACTGGGCCTGCTTCGAAGGCTCACGGGTGTATCTAACTCCAACCAGTCCCCAGCCAGGAATTCCTCCTCGGGAATGAGCGCTGCCTTGGGGGCAGGGACTTCATCTGAGCTCCGAGGCAGTCCAGGTACCAGGCGGCGGTTCTGGGCACTGCCTACTCCTCGGATGGCAGCTTGGTAAGCAGAGCGGCAAGCAATTGCTGTGGCCGTCTCTCTACTTTTGGATGATGGCTCAGGGGTCTGGGCTTCATCCTGCTGTGCTTTGGTGGATGGTCTCAGTCTTTTCTGAGATGGCCTGCAGGGACCCACGCTGTCCTCATCCTCTGAGCTGCTACTGCTGCTGGTTGGCCTCTGCCTGTTTTTTTGAGGTCTAGACACAGCAGACACAGTTTCCTCCAGAAAGACCTTAGCAGGGGCCGGAGAGACCTCTGGAAGTCTAGGGGTACACAGGGAAAGTTCTGCACAGGGGCTCAAGGGAGGAGAAGTTTCAGGATCAAAGAGATGGTTACTTGGGATGCTCTGGAGGGCAGAGGAGCCGTGGGGCACTAAGGAAGAGAGAAGAGATCATGAGAGAGGACCCCCACCTCTAGGGCAAGAGTCAAGGAGATAGGGGAGGCCCTGCTTACCTTGGCCTGAGGAGGCCAACTGGAGCCTCCTCTCCATGGACGCTGCCTTCTGCCTTGTCTCAAGGTCAAGGTCCCTGAAGTACAGCTTCACCCACTGCTGCAGCGTCTCCAGGGGGCTGAGGCCCTGTGTGGCACTCAGTTGAGCAAAAGCAACAATAGAGTCCATTACAGTCCCTGCCTGCCCAGCTCATGCCCAGGCTCACCTTCTTGGTACGGAGAGTTACAGATGCCCCTCGCTCGATGAGCAGTTCAGCTACCTCAAAGTGGCCACAGTTGAGGGCATCATGCAGGGGGGTGATACCGTCACAACCCTGGCCACCTGGGTCATCTACTGCTGCACCATGGTCCAGGAGGAAGCGGACGATCTCTGGGGGCAAGACCATATGGACTCAGTTCCCAGAACCATTCTCTCTTGCCTCCTGACTCATATATCCACCATGTACCCGGCCTGACCCCACTTACCAAGATGCCCATAGTTGCATGCTTCATGTAGAGGTGTCCAGCCACAGTAGTCTCGGGGATTGAGGGGGTGGCCCTAGGGACAAAGAAATGTCCTGGCCCTGAGCCTGAAAGGTCTACTCTTAGGTGTAACTGTTTCCCTCTTTAGGTATTACGAAAGAAAAAGAGGAGGATGTACCCTAGCCCTTCCAGTGCCTTGCTGGCTGCACTATCACAATAGATTCCTAGGCCATGTACTATCTTGCGCCTTGGTACAGATAGTGCCTGACTATAGGGCTTGGAACAGGAGGGAGGAAGCCAGAAATCTGTTGTCCCTTCCTGTCCTGACTTGGCCAGCCCATTCACCCACAGCAGGGATGCTACACATCCTGTCTCTTTTTAAAAACAAGCAATAAAGGAGATATTGCCTCGGCCCACAGCTCCCCGAGGAAGCCAGGGCTCAATGATCTCGCTGGGGATTTTGGCCCACCTGCCTCACAAGATCCTGGACGCGGCGCAGTTGGCCTTCAATGCAGGCTCGGTGCAGCAGGGTCTCTCCCATGTCATTGCGCCGGTTCCACTGTAAGTGCAGTCGCCCCGACACGGGGCAGGAGCGTGAGGGGCAGGAGCATAGCCGGGTGCAGTGGTATTGGGCAGCAGGGAGGGGGTAGGGGAGCAGTCCTCACCTTGTTTACCTTCCGCCGGCCCAGACAGCCCTGAAGCTCCTCATCTTCCTCCAGCCGCCGAGACAGACTGTCAGCATCGTCCTCTAGAAGAGTAAGGCCACTGATCTTTAGCCTAAGGCCTGCTATCTCCCCTGACCCCTAGGGCAGAGCAGCCAAAAGCAGGGAAGTATAGCGCTGGGGTCTGTGAGCTGTGTAGCCAGGTAAAGCAAAATGGACTTCCAGCCCAGCCTCACTACACCAAAAGCCCGCTTCTGTTATGGATTATTTGTTTGTTTGTTGATTTATGGTTTTTTGAGACAGGGTTACTTTGTGTAGCCCTGGCTGTCCTGGAACTCAGAGACCCACCTGCCTCTGCCTCCCGAGTGCGAGGATTAAAGACATGCATCATCACCACCACCACTGCCCACTTCTAGCTCACTACTCCACTACACGCAGGGGCTGAAGAATACGAGGCAGTCGCTGGATCACAGCAGTGTTGACTGCCTTTGACCAGTGATTTCCCCAGAGAGCTTGACTACTAGGTCTCCTGTTCCATATAGGCTGTCAGACTCCTCCAATCGCTTCCACAGAAGCACTGGTTGCCCTTTCCAACTGCGCTGTTCCACCCCTTTGTGTCCCCAGCAGGCTCCATGAAGACACGTCTCAAATACACACCAGTCCATCCCAGGCACATCTCAGAGCAGACCCAGGCAGAAGAGGCACGTGCAGCCCACCCAGCACACGAGGCAGCATTCGGCCCTCACCGCTCTCTGAGAGCTCCAGCTCACTGGTCTCCAGGGCCTCACTGGCTTCGTCTTCCTCTTCCTCCTCCTCCTCCTCTTCTTCCTCTGTGTCTTTTGCCATACTGAGTTTCTGCAGTTTAATTTCAGTGCTAGGAGCATCTTGGGGCTGCAACTTTAGTTGCACGGTATAAAGGTGCTGTAAGATCTGTCTCTGAGGAGCAGAGACATCCATTTAGGAACAAATAGCAACACAGAGAGCAATTAGTGCAAGCAAAGACAGGCTTGAGGCAGGAGGATTCTAAGTTCAAGGTCAGCTTGGGCAACTTAGTGCGACTCTGCCTCAGAACGAAAATACAAAAAGGGCTGGGGATATATAGGTCACAAGTAAGGTCTTAAGTTCAAAAGCTAGGAGCTGGATTTTTTTTTTTTTTTTTTTGTGGTTTTTCGAGACAGGGTTTCTCTGTGGTTTTGGAGCCTGTCCTGGAACTAGCTCTTGTAGACCAGGCTGGTCTCGAACTCACAGAGATCCGCCTGCCTCTGCCTCCCGAGTGCTGGGATTAAAGGCGTGCGCCACCACCGCCCGGCTTAGGAGCTGGATTTATTTGGGAATCCAATGTTTATACCTGAAGCTGGAAGAGCTGGGCCTGCTGGGCACAGCTCAAAGCCTTCTGGAAGCATGGTGCTAGCAGCTCATACACATCACCTGCTTCCTCACGTGACAGCGCAATATTGAACCAAGTCTTAGCTTCCTGGAACAGAGAGAGAAACGCAAAGTTGGTGGCTGCCTAGCGCATCCAGCTGGCCAGCTGTAAGCTAGAAGATGTGCTTTGTCCCTGCCTTATCGCCAACTGACAGACCATGACAGTCTTCAGAAGGAACAACCTTTTCAGGGGCATCCACTCACACCTGCCACTGGAAAACGGTGGGCTCAATAAAGAGCCACCGAAAGACACCCGGGAACAAGGGCATGTCACCTCCGGGGCATTGCCCTTGCGTAGCCTCAGCTCCTCTTCATAGTGGTGCACAGCCTTGCGGTGATCCTTCATGTCCCACAGCGTGGTGGCCAGGGAGACATGGATGACAGCCAGCTCGACATCTGGTCTGTTCAGCAGCTCAGCGAAGTGCAGCTGGAGAGGCAGCATGGTAAGGCTCAGACCCACACTTCACACATTGCTGGCACTCTCCTCCCGCCCCCAGGGATGGCTCGGAGTGAGGGGGACACTCACCTGCTTCTGGTAAGCCTCTGATGCCTTTGGGAAGTCCCCCGCCTTGGAGAAAAGGTCCCCCAACTGTTCACAGATAGCCATGGCACGTTGAGGATCATTGCCCTCAGCCTCTTCCAGCTGCTGTTGCAGCTGGATCACTGACAATACTGATAGAAAAAGTCTCATGTGAGACAGCAACACAACACGGGGTCCCAACCACACAGCCAACCACTCAGCAGCCACACTCCCTTAGGCAGGGAGCTTGGGAGCAGGGGAAAGTGCCTTCATGGACCATTGGTATAAGGGGTACCGGGGTACCTGACTGACTACTTGGGACTTTTGAACAGCACTTAGTTTGAAGATCTGAACACTAATGACCATCAGCGTTGGTTTCTGGGCTACAGCATGCCATTGCAGTACCCACTGGCTAATTGGCTTTGTGATAAAGCCAGTCAGTTTCCCACACACCTTCTAGTGGCCCAGACACACTGCGCAGTGGGCTTGGGCAAAAGTCTACCCTGTATTCAAGTTGCCACTTTCCCCAAAACTTAAGCTTGGGTCTCTCTTGCTGGGAGAGCAGAGCCCTTCTCTCATCCCTGGGGCTCAATTCCAGGCCCACTTGCAGCCTCACCATGTTTGAGACTCTGACAGACAGCCACTCTCTGGACAGGCTTCTGGGAGCCCAACTTATAGGCCTTCTTCAGGGCTCGCTTGGCAGCTAGGAAGTCCCCCAGATCTTGGAGTACCTGGCAAGAGAAAAAAAGTGAGGCCCACAGATTCGCTAAGGCCCACGCCCAGCAGACAAGGACTCAAGAGCTACCTGGGACACTACCACGCAGCATTCACTTTCCATGAATCTCATCTTCATAGCGCGTGCACACTCCCGGGCCCCCTCCAGGCAGCGCATGGCCTGAGAGTGCTGTCCTCCGCGCCAGTGGATAGCACCCAGGTTGTATCGGGCCCGGAAGAGATCTTCGTAGAGATGGTTCTGCCTGTGGAGGATGGGGCGACAGGAGCTCAGAGAGCCCAGTGGCCACCAGCTTTGGAACAGTGGACATTGAAACACGTGTGGTGCTGCTGATACCCAGCCAGTCACGGCTATTAACACCACCTAAGCCCCAGCCCCACCATCCTGCGGTTTCAGGCTAAAACCTGCTTCCCTCAGCCTGCAGCACAGACGTGAATGGAAAGCGGACAACTTAGACAAGCTGTCCTCTTGGAAGATCCCAGGGAACCACCTGCTCCCTCTTGGGATAGGGATGGTGCCTCACTCGGCGAGAAAGATGCTCTTCTTGAAGTAGTCATGGCACAGGGCTGTCTGCTGCAGACTCTCAAAGGTGAGGCCCAGGTTGAGGTAGAGCCGAGCCCGCATCTCACTCAGCTCTCTCTGGGTCAGTGTCCCTGGAAGACAACAGCTCTAGGAACTCAGCTGCCTCCTCTGGCTATGGGGTTGTCAGGTCCACCCAGCCTTTATCCCATCTTGTATTGAGGGAACCAGCAGTCTGCTGCAGAGAATATACATAGAAATAGCAGATGCTGGGGGCTGGAGAGATGGCTCAGAGGTTAAGAGCATTGCCTGCTCTTCCAAAGGTCCTAAGTTCAATTCCCACCAACAACCATCTGTAATGAGGTTTGCTGCCCTCTTCTGGCCTGCAAATATACACACAGACAGAATATTGTATACATAATAAATAAATAAATTAAAAAAAAAAAAAAAGAAATAGCAGATGCTACCAGGCAGTGGTGGCGCATGCCTTTAATCCTAGCACTCGGGAGGCAGAGGCAGGCAGATCTCTGTGAGTTTGAGGCCAGCCTGGTCTACAGAAAGAGTTCCAGAGCAGGCCCTGAATCTATAAAGAAACCATGCCTCAAAAAACAAAAAATCAAAACAAACAAACAAACAAAAGCAGGTCCTTGACAGGATCAAGTCGGTAAGCAACAAAGTCCCTGGAAAGTAAGGGCCCAGAAATCAGGATATGGGAAGAACCCAGGGAAGGGGTACCTACCCTCCAGTTTCTCATCCACAATAGCTAAGCTCTTCTCAAAGGCAGCCTGTGCCTGAAGTAAGGCATCTCTTGCCTGGCAGTGATCATACACATCTAGATGGGTGCGGCCAATGGTGGCCCAGGCTCTCTGCAGCTCAGTGTGGTTGGACAGGGAAGCAGCCAAATCCAGGTAGAGATGCTGGTGCTAGCAAAGGAAGAAAAAGTTTTGAAATAATCCCACTTCATGCAAACCCAGAAATCTGACCCCAGGGGAAGCTACCCTTGTACAAGAGAACCTTCTGTTTCCCGAGTTTCGACAGAGTTTAGTTGTACACATTGTCGAATCTTTTCTGTGCCAAGGGCTGTCTATGATGACAACTGCTCTGCCCTGGAGCCAGCCAGTGCTGTCACGCCAGACCACTAAGGGCAGCCTGGAGTGTTGCTCCCAACAGCAATGGGTCCTGATTCTTCCTCTTCCCACAGAGCAAAAACCACAGTTCCTTAAAAGTTTCAGTTGTCACAAACCCATTCATACTCCAGTCCCCTACCAAGAGCCAGGCAGCACCCGAAGCAGACATAACGGTGTGGCTGACAACCATGTCAGCTACTGTGGGATGCTTATTTGCGTACCGACCCTCTCTCCACAACAAGAAGACCCACCCCAGATGTGCAGGCCCTCTACCTTCAGGGCAGCTGAGTAATTCTCCATTTCTGCCAGCCGTTCTCCGATCTTGCGGTGGGCCACTGCGCAGCCTAGGGTGTCCTGGACGCTCTCTAGCAGATGTAGCTCCTGCTGGTGCTCCTCCAAAGCTTCCTTGAAGCGGCCTGCCGGAAGAGGGGAATAGAGTGCTCACGGTGCGACATCATCCATCCATCCCCAGCCGCCACTCCTTCACGCCTCTGCGGCTCACCGTGGCCAGCCAGCAGCTCCCCCAGCTGGTGGCAGTAGACCGCCTCCTCGCGCAGTTGCCCATTCCTCTGGGCCCTGGCCTTGGCCTTGTTCAGCTCTGCCGGGAGGAAGAGAGAATCAGGATTAAGGCGGGAACCGAGCCGCACCCTGTGCTCCGCACGCCCCAAAGTACTCACGGCGAAGCTCCTGCTCCAGGGTCATAGTTACACATCCAACACCGCCGCGGAAATCTGGACTTCCCGCGCTTCCCTGGGACCACGCCCACTTACTTTGCTCCACCCATAACACGCAGGCCCCACCCAGTCTTCTGCGCGCATGTCTAACCCCGCCCCTTTGGTGGTAGACGTGAAGTAGCGCTTGATGGAACCGGTAGTTCGACCCCAGGCCTCCTGGGAGTTGTAGTCCGACGGGCTCAGGCAAGGTGCCATCAGGTAGCGGAATTTGTGTTGGGCCTTCTAAGCCTTCTAGGCGGCAGGCACAGTGTGGGTGCCCAGGCAGTCGGTGTTCTTATTTACAGACCGCTTCGGGTGGGTTCCCAGGACTACAGCCAGTATGTGGCTGCTGGCTGGGAGCACTGGGGCACTTGAGGCACTGACCATGCTGTCCTGGAGTCTACCTGCCTGTCTATTACAGGTGTTATGTAATGCTGCCCTCACTTCCTCTAGAAATTAAAGCACACACAACCTGTTTATATTTGGAAAAACTTTTTTGTTTGTTTTTGTTTTTCAAGACAGGGTTTTCTCTGTAGCTTTGGAGCCTGTCCTGGAACTAGCTCTTATAGACCAGGTTGGCCTCGAACTCACAGAGATCCACCTGCCTCTGTCATGCTGAGGTCAAAGACTTATGCACCATACCTAGCTTGTAAGTTTTACCTTAAAATTTTTTAATTATTATATTATGTGTATGGATATTTGCCTAAGTATCTGTGTACCGTATGTATGCCTAGTGTCCATGGATACCAAAAGAAGGCATCACCTAGAACTGGTGGTCAGTGGTTAAGAGCACTAGCTGCTCTTCCAGAGAACCCAGGTTCAATTTCCAGCACTCGCATGGCAGCTCAAAAGCTATCTAACTCCATTTCCAGGGGATCCAACACTCCCACACAGACATACATGCAAGCAAAACGTCAATGCGCATAGAGTAAAAACAAATCATTGCAAAAAATCTAGCCAGTGATGGCACATACCTTTAATCCCAGCACCCAGGAGACAGAGGCAGGTGGATCTCTCTCGATGAGTTCGAGGCCAGATCTACAGAGTGAGTTCCAGGACAGCCAGGACTTCACAGAGAAACCCTGTCCTGAAAAACCAAAACAAGCAATACTATACAAAGAAATCGTTGGGAATGAGGTCTGTATGGAACTGTCAGATGCCCCAGGGAAAGGACAGAAGGTATCCGGATTGAGGAAGAGGAGGAATGTGCTTTCTGAACTAAACAGAAAGTTTCTTTATGTGGGTGTTGGTATTCCCAGAAGATGCAATAAAGACACTTGAAAACTGCATAGCTTTGTACTGGAAGACATTGAGTTACACTCTAGGCTGGAGAACTGAAACCAATATAGATTCTTCACCTGCAAAAGGCCTGGAACTGTCCTTGGAATCCTGTGATTTGGGGTACTCTGTTCCCCATTACGCTGAAGACTCAGCACTTGCTGTGAGATGGAGCTCTCACCCCTGGCTATGAGGCAACCTCAACAGTCAGCATCTATCAGACTGTACACTGAGGGTCCCAGTGAAAACAGTGCAGAGCCCAGA
>NC_022017.1:11307024-11321164 GCF_000317375.1 Microtus ochrogaster
AGGCTGGGGCTGGGCAGGTCTGGGCCTTGCTACCTGAAGGCTGCAAGGGTGTGGTGAGATCTTTCTTCCAGAGTTGTGTCCGGTGAAAAGGAAAATAGGACACAGGTAGACCTCCTGAAGGGCAGCTGTTAGACTAGGTCGTGATGGGTCTCAGGATGTCAGAAGAGCTACAGAGGTCAGCCCTTTTCCCATCCAAAGCATGCATGCCTCTAAAATTAAGTCTACTGCCTAGCGGGCAGGCTGGTGAGGGACACTGTAAAAGAAGGGTGGAGTGGGAGGAAGGGATAGAATCAAGAGGCTTAAGACATGGAGCGGACCCCAAGGCTGTCGGGAAGACCATGAATTGCTTTCTGTCCAGCCCTAGGATTCATAAAATAGGAGCCTGTTGAGATCCAGCTGCTCTACTGTATGCAGTATTGTGGGAAAGTTTCCTCAGACTGTGCCTTGCCCTGGAAGGCTGTATTTTACAAGCATCTTTAAAAAACTATTATTATTATTTGGGGGGCACACATGCCATGGCACGAGTATAAGTCAGAGACAACTGTGTGGAGCAGTCTCCCTTTAGAGACAATCCAGCTTCTCTATCCGGGTGCTTCACACAACTGGAGGCCTGGGGATGGGGTACAGGCTGATGAGCAAGGCAGGCTAGCAGAGCACAAAAAGCCCCACCCTGAGGCTGTCTTCTGGTAAGGAAACACAGACAAAACATGGTTTGGAATTATTTTTTTAACTACAGGTACATACAGAAAATACTCAAAGAAAATGCAAACGGCAGAACTGACATGTAAGTCATTTCCAACAATCATAAAAACACTTCTTGCTCTGCTCATTAGAAAATTATTTTTATTGTTTTGTAAATGTCTCACTTTGGGCAAACTGAGGGACGTGGTGCTCACAGGAAGTGGGGATGAGACAGGCGGAGGGGGGGAGGCCTGGCTTGGCCTATGCAACCCCCTCTGGCAGCCTCCCCAACACCTACTGAGGCTGAACCCCTCTCCCATCCTCAGAGACAACAGAAAAAGAGCCAGGTTAGGACAGCAAGATAACAAGACTCTGGACACAAGCCTGGAGATATGGTGCTCCCCCCCAAGAGCTCATAGTGACGATGCTGAAGGTCTGTATGCCAGTCCCTAGCAGAGCCAAGAGACATACTAGTCTTCTCCATGTCTGGTTCCTCTAGGTTAGAAGGCTCAACTGCTGCACATGACAGTCATAGTGTAGCGGCCACATCGAGCATGTCACTAGGAGGCTGCTGTAGTCCTCCTGGGAACTTTTGGACACCCACACCCCTAGGTGGATCTCAGCTGGGCATGGCCCCAGCCCTACCTGTGCCTTGGGGTATGCCTTTCATCTCCACAGATACCCAGAGCTCAACTGTTGTCTCTGAGCCCCTGCCAGCCCAGCTTCACTCTCATGCACAGTGTCCCTGCTGGCTTGTGCCCATGGGGGAATAAGCCTCCTATCCTGTTTCTCCCCAGGAGACTTTCAGGCTACCTTCTGTGAATCAGTCTCTTACACATCTAGACACAGGTTATTAGGGCAAGCTGGCCTTGCCCTGCCTTTTCATACTAACACCTTAGAATCTAGAGGGACTTCTAGAGGGGCCTCCTCTGTTTTCCAAAGATCCTCTATGCCTGATAGCTGAGCACTCTTGAGAGGCTGTCCCTAAAGGCAGAGAAAATCAAGGAGCTGCATCTGCTCCCATGGATGTGCTGGGATCTGGCATGGGATCCTTCGTAGTAGGCAGAAGCCAAATATTGGCCTTCTTACCCCTCCCAGCCTGGTCACGTTTACAGGAAAACTCCCACAAGCCCCATGCAGGAAGCCAAACAGGTGTTGAAACCCTCTCAGCCTATGAGAAGGCAGAAGGGCCACACTGGCCGTGTTCAGGAAAACAGATGGGACCTATACCCCGCGTCACAGTTCCTTCTCTTCATTTCTCAGCTCTGCCCTCTTGAAGGTCAGGGTGGGTGGAACATTAGTACTTGCACCCACATGGCCAAGACTACCCTGTCCCTTAACTTGGAAGGTACAGGACAGTTCAGGCCCAGGCAGTTTGCATGGGATGGTGGGAACTACTTTGAGACATGTGGAGGTCTGGTTAGGGCTGAGGAAACCGGTTCTTTGGTATTAAAGCAACAAAAAGCTATGATAGAAGAGCCTCATCTCCTAAGCAAAGACAGAAGGAGGCAAGTCCTACCTTTCTCAGTATCTCTGAGGAACCCAAGGAAGAGAGGATCGGGGCCTAGCCCTATCAAGCGTGGCTGCTTCATATTCTGTGAGGCCCTAATACTTGTCCTGCTTACAACCACAACTCAGAGAATCTGTGAATGGCCCAGCAAGGGGAAGGCCGACCTTGCCTAGGCGATAAACCATGCTGCTTTGCCTTGGTCCTGCAGTGCCCCTGCCACCATTAAACGCAGGTCTCACAGACAAGGGCTGCCTCCTTGGCACCCTGAGGACACCTGGCCCTCTATGCTGAGTTAAGCGAATGGGTTATTTCTCGCTAAAATCACATCACTTAAAGAGCCTGTAGAGTTTCATTTTTTCCTCGAAGAGACAGAATTTCACCCTGCATTCCGAAAACATTTGCTGAGCCCTACTAGCCAAGTCCTGCTTCCTCTGAGTGGCAGCTGGGGAAGCCCAACCCTCTGGCTCACTGGCCAGGCTTTAGTCCCAACCTCTGATAAGACTGTGGGGGAGGCAGTGTCTCTTAAGTCTCTCCTGGGGTGCACACATAGGTGCGGTATCAGGGACAGGACAGGTTCTGACCACCGGGCCAAACCAAATCTCCCATGAGGTCCATTCACAGCCACACCTTCCCCTCCAACAAAACAGAAAGTAGGAAACAAGGCTGCCTTTTTAATTGCAATCAAATATGCTGTCTGAAGTCAGCCAGGGCCCCTGAGCCTGGCCAGAGAACCACCGTGCCACCTCGATGAGAGGATGGGAACTGGGGTAAGGGTGGTTGGCTTCTTGCCCTCCTCACCACCTGTGCCTGAGGAGCCCAGAGTACTGTTTCCACTGTGGTCAGCCCAGCCTCTGGCTGCCTGCAGGAGGTGGGAGGCAAAGGGGAGGAAGGTGAGCCAGAGGCGGGGACCCCAATGCACACGCATGCAGACTTTCTCAATGTTTGATTTTGTTTGTTCTCCTCCTTTGCTAAAATGATCAAATAGTTGTGTGAAGCTGCTGCCAAGCCAGGGAGGGGTGGGACAGCACTACTGGACTGCAGCCCTCTGCTCCTCAGGTGTCCTGGGCCCAGCCTACTTCTGTATTTGGAACAGGAAGAGCCGCAGGTTAATGTTCTTGGCAGCCAGCAGCTTGTTGCACTCCACAGAGTCGATGATGGGCAGCGGCACATAGTCCGTCTCGTTGCTCTCATTGGTGAAGACAAAGTGGTAGATGACAGGACTGATCCTCACATCATCATATGGGCCCTTGAGCAGAAGAAAAGAACACTCCAGGGGCGCTGTGACCTTGCTCTTGAGGAGTAGCTGGAAGGAAAGTGTGCGCTTGCACGACAGGTTGGGGTTGCGCTCCGAGTCATTCACACGAGCCTTCAGGACCCATGTCTGGTTCAGTACTGTGAACCGTGGTGTTTCATAGTACAGGCGTGTGATGAAGTCATCAGTGCGATAAGGCCGGAACTGAACCTCTGTGGAGACAGACAGGGCCAGACAGCCAACTGTTAGTGCTGGGGAGGGCCAGGGGGTGGCGCCTTCCCCAACAGGCCAAGGACAGGCTCAGCCAGGGAGGAAGGCAACTTACCCAGATAGCGTGTTCTACTTGTCACAAGGTAAGTCAAACGCAATTATGGCAAATGGAAGTGCACATTTGGGGGAACAACTACAAACAGAATTAACACCAGTTAGCTGGAGAGTCCTGAGGCTGTGGGACATTAGGCCATGTGGCCCAGGAGTGGCCAACCCATAGAGCCACCCTCCTTACCCTCAGTCCCCTGTCCCCGAAGGGGCGGGGTAAGCAGACACACAGACAGGATACAGTTCTGAGAACAAGTGCACTTTATTGGTTCTGATACAAAGCTGCCAGAAAAGCCGGCAGGTGGGCAGATGGTATCTGGTTCTGCCCAAAGGGAGTGCCAAGTCCTTGATGTTGACTGTGATGTGGATTCTGCCCGGCTGTCTGTAGGGCTGTCGCTTAGCAGGCAGACCTGCCTTTGCAGTCCTGTGGCTGGCACGTCCTGCTGTGGATGTATGGGCTCTTAGGCAGCCAGTCCTTCTTTTGGGGACAGGTCTTCCCACCCAGCCTCTGCTGTAGCCACATGGCCTGGCCCACCCAGACCCCACAGGCCATGAGATCAGCCAAGGCTACTCTTAACCAAGAGCCAGAGTTTTCTGCTGATGCAGGGACCTGGGCCCTTTGCATCTCAGGCCTGTTTGGGCTAGTCTAGGCAGCATGGCATGACTGACTGTCCAGGACTGCCCTGGGTGCTCTGAGCTGGCCACCTGCCGTAGGCTGAGCAGCAGAGGGAATGAAGTTTCCCCGAGTTGCCCCAGTATCAGCAGGTGCTTCTTGTTCTCTGGTACAAGTTGTGGTCTGGCTCCTGCTCCCCGACATGTTCAAAGTTGGTGGCAGATGCCTGGGAGCCATGAGATCCAGTGAGCATAGGCTCAGTCCAGTCTACTCATATGTAGGCATCCACTCCCAGTTCTACAGTCTGAGCTGAGACCCTCAGCTTGTTCTGGAGCCCTGTCCAAGCTTCTTGCCAGTCTTAGGAGGCCATGTGGCCTTCAGTGAACATCTGCAGACAGGACCTGACTTGATGGAATGCTCTTCTTGTTCTGTGCTCCAAAGGTAAGGCCCCCAAGCTCCCAGACTGCCCCGAACATACCCAATTTTCTAGTTAGACCCAACACCCCAAATCTGTGGATCCCCATACAGTGAGGGGGGGTCATCTTGCCGGGGTGGTGGGCAGAGGCAGGGAGGACAGGTGGGAAGGACCTCTGTAAGAGCCATGCAGGTGCATCCCTCCTTCCGCTCAATCTCCAACCTATCTTCTTCCCCAAGACATCTTCCTGCCCATCTGAAGCTTTCCCAGAGCCTGGCCATCGGCGCAGCCTGTGCCCACTGCCCAAAGCCTACTGCCTCCCTGGAGCCTCTAGCCCCAAACAGTACCTGTGTGGCATGCAGGGGAATGTGGGGTGCCTCACCTGTGTAGCCAATCTTCTCAAAGCTGAGCAGGCTGAAGATGCTGTTGTAGAGTTGCATCTCCTTGCGGTGGCTCTGATCCATCTCATCTAGGATCTCCATCAACTCATTGCCTGTCTTGGTTGGGTGAGCACATGCAGCTTCATGCACTGTCAGCTCATGGAAAGGGCCATGCCACGGGCAGCCAATACGCTTGTACTTGCACTGTGTCACCCTGGAAGGAGTTGAGAACAGTGGTCATCTCTGTGGCTGGGGCAAATAGCCGTGCCCAGAAGTATTTCACAGGCTACTTCTGTCCAACCACAAGCCCTTCCCTGTAAGACACAATGAATTTTGAGTGCAGCCACTCAGACCACACATAGGTATGTATGTGAAAGAGGCAGGAAACTGAAGGAGAGAGAACTCTACAGCTTTTAGCCAACATGCCTCCTGTGTCCAGTACTGATGTCTCTCTGCCTAGAGGTGAGTGGCTCTTGACCATGATACATAGCCTCATTCTAGGAAAGCTCTTGGTGCCAGGGCCTTGCCAGGCAAGTGGTTGTTTCTATGTGCTGGGACTGGGTTGCCAAACAAAAGAGTTTCACTCAAACTTTCCAGAGCTTTCAAACTGATCCTGCTGTACTGGACTTTCTAAGGGTCTAGCCAATAGCCACAGAGAATTCTAGAGGATCACCATCTTATCCAGAGAGCAACTAGTGTAGACCCTAACTGTCTTCTATGCAAAGGCATGCTCTCACCACCTGGGCCTACAGGGTTATTTCTGAGCTGTATATGTGGTCCCCAGGGCCCACATGTGTGATCACAAGGCCCCACCTTCACCATGGTTACCTGTCCTGGCATTCCTCTTTCTGGTGCCTCTCTAGGAGGGAGCGAGGGAACTGACGCAGACAGAAGCCACACTCTGAAGGCAGTTCGCTCACAGCTTTCTCCACGGCCAGGTTCCGGCAGCAGAGGCTCTTACTGATCTCACAACGACAGTTGGGACATGTGGCCTGCTCCTCCTTCAGCCGGGCATCTGCTAGTAGGTGGATAAAACAGCCAGCGCACATCAAGTGACCGTTAGTACACTGCGGAGAAGGAAAGGGAGGTGAAGCTCACAGTCCTGTGGATCCTTGCACGCACACGTGCCCACCCACACCTGCTGGGCTCAGCCAGAGCAGAAGTCCTGAGGGATTTTAGGTGAGGAGAGTAGAGGAGTACCCACTGGTTCCCAAGTCTTGCTGGTATCTAACAAACACTGAGAGCTGCTTGGAGGGTCATGCTAGGATAGAGCTAACTCTGGTTTTGTCAAGAGCAGGTCCTTATCATGTCATGAGGGTCCTGGCTACATCTAAAGCAGGCCTGGATGGAAACTGACTTGACCACATCTGGGCTTGGAACCTGGCTTTTCCAGTTTTCCCATAAAAGCCTGTTTTGCTTGACCTGGCAGATCCGGATACCTAGCAAGCAGCTGTTCATGGGGGTCATGGTTGCTGCTGAAGCAGGCATGTTTCCCTTGGCTTCCAAAAGGCTGTTCCTGTGAGGACTAGGAGTGGCTCAGGTTGAGATCAACCCTGGCCCCTCCATAACCAGCCCTTGCTGATAACACAGGTGAGAACCAGCAGTTGCTAGCACCCAGGGAGGGCGACTACCTACTGGGGTTGCTGCAGAGCCAATGGCACAAAGCCTATGGCAGGCAGGAGGCTAAGCTGGCTCAAGCTGAAGTTAGGTGGGACCTGGTACTGAGCTGAGCTGATATAAACGGGATCAGCTGGAGCAGACCTGACAGCTGGAGGTCCTTGCTTACATAGACAAAGACTGTTAAACCTGGGTCTCTTACAGAGTCAATATACTCTGGGTATCATTTGGTACCATAGAAAATACTGGGTGGGTCGGGTTGGGCATGTGGCTCATCGATAGAATGCCTACCTAGCAAGCTTGAGGTCTTGGGTTCAATCCTCAGTATTGAAAAAAGAAAATTCTAGAAACAAAACAAACCTGGATGGGTCGAGAACCCCATACCAGGGTGGGCTTCCACTATGAGAAAGCCCTCTCACACCATGAGAGACTCAGTGTTAAAGGGGAGACCAATAGCTGGGTATGGTGGTGCACATCTTTAATCCTAGCACTCAGGAGGCAAAGGTAGGCAGATCTCTGTGAGTTTAAGGCTGGTGTGGTCTACAGAGGGAGTTTCAGGACAGCCAGGTCTACACAGAGAAGCCCTGTCTTGAAAAACAAAAACAAAAGAGAGAGAGAGAGAAACCAATATATCAGGCTACCATGCTGCGGCTGCTCTGTACAATGTAGTGTGCATTAGGAAAGAGACATAAGTAGTTACTGCCTGGCCACTCCAGGAGGCTCCATCTGCATAACTGTCATGATTAATAAACCTTAGCTACCATCTTATCGCGTGTGTCAACAGGCTGTCTGATGGAACCTACATGCTGAAGACTGATGGTGACAGAAGTCTGATGCAGAACCCATGCCCATAGGGACACCATATATATCTATAGACAAACATAAGTTTGACTGAAAAATTAAAACATGCAACTATGAAGAGAGTAGCCTGGCTGAAGAGGACACGGCAGGAGCCAGCCAGAATGTGGGCTATCTAAAATGGAGATGGAACAACCACTCTGCTGTGCCCACTCCAGGTCTGGAGCTGGGGATAGACGTGACAGGCGCTGACCAAGGGCCCAAGTCACAGTCCTCTTATACCCCATCTGCCTGGGGACTTCCTGGGACAGTGACTACTGTTCCTTCTGGAAGGCAGGAGCGAATACAACACAAAATTAAATGCTCATCTATTTCAGAGAGGCAATCTCAGGACACCCCATAGAAGTGGGTACGAGCACATAGCATCCTCCAAGAAATCTACCCAGAACTGGGAGTGGTATAAGCTCAGAACTCAGGAGGCAGAGGCAGGACTGTTTAAAGTAAGATTGGAATAGAAAATGACTTCTGGGCTACATAAGACCCTCTCTTAAAAATAACAGAAGTTCACCCAGCAAGACACCAGCACTAAGATACCCAAGGACCTTGCAGCCCCACCAATCCACGTGCACAGCTTGAGTCACTTTCTGGCAAGCTGCCTGAACTTAGAGGAAGCTCTGGGCTTCTGCGCTCAGGTCTACAGTCACTTTTAGGGTTTACCAGCCTGAGCAGAGGGGCAATAGCGTTTTTCCTGGCTGCAGCCTCTCAAGGTTTCTAAACCATGCAGTGGATAGCTGCTCTGAATCTCAGTCCAAGCAGACTTGGAAAGGAGTGCTGGGCCCCCTTAATGAGATGGTAAGGCTGCCAATCCCATCACTGCTCTTCAGTATCACTCCTGCCCCCAACCGTGGAAGCCACCTAAGCCTGGGCTAGGTCTGGCCACAGGGCCTATTCTCCTGGGAATTCCAGACTCAAATCAACTCCATTCCACAGGAAAGTCATGCCTACCCTGCTTTCCTCTGGGTCCCTCTAGGACTCTGGGGAAGTTTGCAAGGTCTGGGAAAAGTGAGGTGCCACAGCCCTGACAGTTGGGCTCTAAATGGCAGAACAAGTCCCAAGATGTTCTCTGGCATACTGGCCCAACCAAGGTTCAAGGCAAACCCTCTTAGAGCCCCTCACCAGCCATCTTAGGGACGGTGTCTAGGTAAGCTGTACATAACGCACAAGTCTAGCACCTTCCCGTAACTTCCTGAGCAAGGCCTAACTTCAAATATAGGTTCAGGGCAGCCACATTTAGCCTTAGCGGGAGAGATTGTGCCTATCCCCTAACTTGTGCCCACTGCCTATGCAGAAGCTTGACCACAGATGACTCCATAGTGGCAGTTTCAGTGCCTAGACCCCTCCAGAAACTGCTCCTGCAATGGCCAGGCCAGGCAAACTCTGGACTCACACCCAAGAAAACACTGTAGGTCTTTCCAGGCCCTCTGGTGACAGATACTGACTTGGCGCTCACTTTGAGCTCTGCCCTCATCCTATAGGTCACCAATAGCATGATCCTGGACTTATCGTCTTCTCTCTGTTGGTCTCAGTTTCTTCCTGGGCACAGGATGAGGTAGGAGAGGCAATGTGTTGTAGCAAAGCTTGTCACTTAAGATTACAGCAGCCTCAGAACAAATGCCACCTCGGCAGTTATCCATGTCAAAGCCTAGAGAGAGAGAGAGCTCCATCTCCATGGGGCTAAGGTTCTAGGCTCCTTTAAATTGTCCAGAAACAGTCATTTGCTGCTCCTATACTTGCAGGCCAGCACCCAGCCCTTCCATCTACTGACCTGCAGGCAATTCACATGTGCTCAGACTGTGCATCTATACAAGGGCAGGAGTGTTCTATTTGATCTGGGCTCTCCTTTGGGTGAAAGGAGATAGGTGGAATAGCTATGCTCACAGAGAAGCCCTGCCCGAGCCATAAGCAGGTCATAGAAATGGGTTCTCTACAACTTATAGTTGGTTACACGTTCCTTGTGGTCAGTCAGTCTCTTTCAAGCCTAGAACATAGTCCTCACAAACATAGGGGGCCCAAAATATTATGATGGTACCCAGATCCATATGAACAGTCTACCCTCCTGCTCAGGGCATCATGTACTCACAGACGCTTGACGTAAGTTACTGGTACCCAAACGCACTAATACCAAAGTGCTGCTCAGTCACCTGGAGACTCTTTTTCTCTAGAGTCTTCCATGGTGTCTTGGATGCAGGTAAGGAATCAGGGCTAGTGGCACCTTGAGGATTGACTCAGTTTCTTGAACTTCCATAGCCAAGCATGGGCCTGAGCAGAATTGGCTCCTTGTCCATGGGTACACAGCCAGTGCGACAAGACTGTTCTGCTGAGGCTAGAGTTGAAATTCTAGGTTAGCCATATTCATGATTCAGCTGGGCTCCAGCAAAGTGTAGTTTTTACTCAGAAATGAACACCGCTTAGATTTAAAGGTAACTCAAAATAATCAACACACACACACACACACACACCCCAAAATCCAAAACAAAAAGCCTACAGTTCTTCCTTAGATCCTAAGCAGACCTATTCCTGCCTCAAAGAACAAATCAGGGGCCAGAGAGTTGGCTCAGCAATTAACAGCACCTGCGGTGGCTCACAGTCATCCATAAGTCCTGTTTCAGAGGATCTGAAGCATTGTTCTGAACTCTGTAGGCACCAGGCACATACATGGTACATATATACACATGCGGGCAAAACACTCATGCACATAAAAATAAAGGAGGAAGAGGGTAAAGGAAGGATCATCATTGCCAGTGCCAGAGGATGCCAGGCCATGTGTGTGATAGCCCCAGACACCAATCAATCTCAGAAGGGGGCCTGGGCAGAGGTGGGACAAATGTTCTCTGGACTTCTTCTCAACCAGATATTCAGTCTCTCATACTCAGAGGCAAAGGCAAAAGCAGAATATATCAACCATCCTCGGGGGCAGAGTAGGAAAGGAAGGGAATCCTTGTCAAAGGGAGAACAGAGGCCCAAGATGGGTTTTGTTAGTCAGGCCAAAGAAGAAGCAAAGAGGCAGGTAGGGACGTGGAGAGGGCAGCTCAAGTGGAAAACATGTAAACTGGGCGGTGGTGGCGCACGCCTTTAATCCCAGCACTCGGGAGGCAGAGGCAGGTGGATCTCTGTGAGTTCAAGGCCAGCCTGGTCTACAAGAGCTAGTTCCAGGACAGGAACCAAAAGCTAAGGAGAAACCCTGTCTCGAAAAATAAAAAAAAAAAAGTGGAAAACATGTAGAACAATGAAACAGGTTCCTGGTCACAGAAAGTGTCTGGGCCCCTATCAGATAGAGCTGGATTCACTGTGTTCTATGTCAGAGGCCCACTTAAGTGATCCCTCAACTCAAAGGATTTTAAAGGGTGGGAAGAAGGAGCAGTATCTTTGCCAGATGCAGTGCAAAGAGGCTGAGCCTGGTTGATACCCAAGGTCAAGACTGGGTCTATCTTACAAAAGTCCATTCTGAGCTGTATGTGAAGGGCTGTAGCGGGCAAGCTAGGGGAAGTAGGTCAGAGCACAGGCTACAGTTGCAACTTCTCAGGCTGGGACTCCCACAGACAAGGCACTTAAAATGTGTAGCTACTGACTGGTTACATTGCCCTCTGGCCTCATGAATACATCCAGAACAGGGAGATAGCACAAACTGCCTGTCCATCTGCCCAGGTTGGACTAGCCACAAGTTCTTATGTGGGTTTCCCTCCAGCCTTCATGCCACCTACCAGGCACCTGCCATAATGCCTGCCTGACTTTGGAAGGGCCCACCCTAGACTCGGGAAGGTGGCTACACATCTTGCTAGGCCAGTTGCCCAGGATATACCTAACACCCACACAGAGAACATCAAAGCATGCACCTGTTGTACCTGCTGCAGGACTTGACACAGGCCCCAGGGATAAGAGCTACTTGGTGGACGGCCTTGGTTAGACAACCTGAGCAAATTTTCTAGTCTGTGATATGTCAGCGTATGAGTATGGGCCATGGGAATCAGCCCTGCAGGTCCTAAGGCTATCTTAGGACTAGGTGGATGAGCCCACATACATACCCTGCTCTTGTCCACTTCCCAGTGCTTCCCTGGCAGCACAGGTGGTATATGGATAATGCACTCTCAAGTTACCACACACCCAGCCAACTCCAGTGGCCCATGGGGTTTCCCCCACAGTCCAATGCCTGCCTGCCATAGCGTGGTTACCCACTTTCCACTCCAGCAGAGCATCTAAGTCAGCTCCCAGGATGCACAGCACGGATGGGGCCACCTGGAGCCATGTGTTCTGCTGAGGTCAGGCAAATATTGCCAGCGAAAGTTGAAGGTGGAAACTGGTCTAAAGAGATGAACAGCCCATTAACACGGGTTAGACAAGAAGGCTAGCGGAAAACACAAGAGCTGAGCTCAGGCAGAGGTGGTGACCAGCAGTGGATCCTGGCCAGGGATACTGACACCTGTGCTCAAATCCTGAGAAGACTAGGGAAGAGCCCTGAAGAGGCCTGCCTGGCACCTTGGTGGGGACAGCAACAGGACCCTCCAGAGCTGTACTGCACTGGCAGGAGACTCTGGCAACACTCGAAGATGCTAGGAAACGTCCTTCCTTCCTCTCGCTGAACTCCCATTTTACAGATCTGTGTGCAGGCAAAGTTCCAACATTCGCCCCAAGGCTCTTCCAAAATCCCATATTCTAGAGAATTCTCCCAGCCTTTCCAGGTGACGGGACCATCTTTGCTCTAGGTTATTTACCAACACAGAAAGGAGATGGGAAGGGGACTAGTGGCAGAGCCCAGAGATCAATGTCAACGCCCACAGCTCCTCTGGGTCACCAAGGGCGCCCACCTTCAGTCTGGGATGATGCCTGAGAAGGCAGTCCCTCCACTCAGGCCACTCTATTACACTTCCTCAGCAGCCCAAGCCAGAGCAATCCTAACACAGTGTAGACTGGTTTGAACCAGCCAGTCTCATTAGTTACTCTGGGCAGAAGCACAACGGTGGCTCTCTGTGTAGACCAGGAGCCAATTTCATGTGGTCTATCACCATGCCAGGAACTACCAAGAAACCCCTGAGACCCTTGGGACTCCCTTCCACTGGCTTGTCTTGCTGGACTCTCACTCACTTCTAGGTAGGGAAGAGCTCTTTCACTAAGAAGGACCAAGACGCCAAGACAAGAAAAAAAGGTTGTGAGCAGGTTCTGATGGCTCCTAACACGAGAGGTGACTGGTGCTAGAACCGGCAGCTGTGGAAAGGCATAACACCTAGGAAGGTGAGTGTCTGTTCAGGTCCCTGGAATCCCCCCCAACACACACCAACAACCTCAGGCCAAGACAAGAACGTAGAGATCCAAAAGGTAGGAAAATAGCTACACAGACTAGACCTATGCTGGCTCTCCGCCAGGGGCTCGCTCTAAAGCAAAGCAGGGAAACAGGCCTCACCAGCCACTTTCCGCTACTCTAAGTACAAAGAAAGCTGACAGAAGCCGGGAACTGAGGGGCAAAGAGACCAGGGGAAGGTGGGCAGACACTTCTCACTGAACCGGAGGCCTGCTCTTTTACTTGCGAGAGGGTATGTTAGGCCCACAGACAACAGTACCCTGGGTCCTACTGGCGCACTTGGGTCTTCAGATGGGAAAGGCGAGGACAAAGTTCTATGCAAGGACAACCTTGGAGGCCAGTTTGGCATGGGTGAGATGGGCCTGAGTAGGAAAACTGGCTAGGTTGGGGCAGGAGAAAGTACCAAAAAAGCAGGTGGCTTCACCTAGGTTAGGCCTGGGAAGGGATGAGAGGCCCTTCCTCCCTCCAGTTTTCTTCAGAAGGACACCGGCCTTCACTGGGCAGAAAAGGAGGTATACTTTAGTACTTCAGGCATGAAAGGATTTTGGGGGGGGTGTGGCTGCCAGAATTGGAGCCCTATCTCCACTTAAGCAGCGTCTTCCTCCAGGGGGTCTAGAAGTCAGGGGCAGTGTTGATGAGGAGTAGGAATGGCGGGCGGGCACCTGTTCATAGCTCTCTGCGAGGTCAGCGGAATGGGAGCTGGAATATGTCAAGGGGGACACCCTGGAGGAAGCAGAAGGTGCAAACAAGGAATCTAAGGAGGAGAGCAGAAATTCAGACGGGGAAGTAAAGGGGACCGTAGAACACGGAAAATGAGATTCAGAGCAAGAAAAGGCAGGAGCCTCGAGACGGGAGCGGGGCTTCGCGGGCCTGTTAAGTGGATGTCTGGGTAGGAAAGGGTTCCCGGCCACCGGCCCCAGGCCTCCAGGCGACGCGGCGCCGTGCCGGGCCGGCGGCCCTACCTGGTACACGGAAGCCTTGGGCAGGTCCAGGCACACGGTGCAACACAGCACCGAGTACAGCCGCTCCTCCAGCTTCCCGCTGCCCGCTGCCACCGCCGCCGCCGCCGCCTCGGCCGCCTCGGCCGCCCGCAGCCGCTTCTTGGGCGATGAGATATGTTAGAAGGTGGCCAGAGATTCCCCAGCGTCTCGTGCCCCCCCTTTCATACCCGGAGACAATCGGAGCCCTACCCCGCCCCCCCCG
>NC_022017.1:11321409-11329542 GCF_000317375.1 Microtus ochrogaster
CCGCTGCCTCAGTGGGCCTGGCCCGCGCGTCGGCCCGCAGCCGTCCTGGCCACCAACCCCGGCGCGGCCGCCATCTTTGTTTTCGCTGCGGACCCCCCCCCACGCCACCGCCCCCTCGTCCTCCTGGTCACGTGTGCTCAGCGCAAACCAATGGTAGCGCCGCGAGGGGCTAGACGATGAGGTGGCCACCGCCAATGGACGAGCGAGAAGGCCGGAGGGCCCGCCCACTGTAGAAGGTGAACAGAAGGAGGTGGGGTCCAGGAGGCTGGAGGGGCGAGGGGTGACGGGGGTGAGGGGAGGGGTGCGTCCCTGGAAAGGAACAACCCGCTCTGGGGTCGGGAAAAACACCGAGACTTTTACTCCTTGAGAGTGGAAAGCGCCCCTAGACTCCAATGTCGGGGTGTGCCTGTGCCATTGTCCACCGAAATTCGGGCTTCCGTGCGCCAGGCTCTGGCCTAGCTGCCTAGAGTGGAAGGGCACAAATTGGAAAAACCCACTGACGACCACACTTGCGCGACGGGATAAACGTCGACAAGACACCAAGTACCGGAACAGCGAAGGACTGGGTACACTCTAACCCACCCCTCGGCCCAGCCCCGGGATTGGAGGCTGAAGAAGGGTCCATAGAGGAAAGTGTGGTTCTTAAGTTCTAAGACATGGCTTGTACACACAAGAGGGTGGCAAACAGGTAGTAAGCAAATCAGTCCACAGAAGGGATGTGCAGTTCCGGGGAATCGCTGACGTACAGCCTGCTTCTGCCCTTCACTGCGGCAGCCACCAGCTTGTGAAGGTCACTGTCCCAGAGGGCCACCTGCCAGGTCCACCAAGGATATATGCAAATCTACCATGTCCCAGGAAACCAAGACCCAAAAACTGCTGTGTCTTTTCAGCATGGAGTCTCTCTCTCTTTCTTTCTTTCTTTCTTTCTTTCTTTCTTTCTTTCTTTCTTTCTTTCTTTCTTTGATACAGGGTCTCACTGTATGCAACACTGGCCATTCTGGAACTCAACTTCTGGAAGCCAGTCTTGCCCAGAACTCACAGACATGTGCTTGTCTCTGCCTCCCAACTGGTATTAAAGGCCTGCACCACCATGCCCAGCACACTGCGATTCTCTTGGCAAGTCTGCCAGAATGCCAAGGTGAATAATGCCTTCTATTAGTTAAAGCACATTGCCCCTTCTTTACTCGGGGAAATCAGCTGATACCCTAGAGGCCTTAGGAAGCCAGCTCAAGAATAAGCAGATTCCATACTCCTGTACATTCCTAAGGTTTATTGGAAATCTGGCCTCTGACTCACAACTGTGTTCCTTCCAGAATCAGGCCCCAAGTGTGCTGAAGACTTGTTGCATTCTAGTTTAGGCACGCTTCCACACATGCATGACCAGAGAAGGGCAAGCACCCAAGCTCTGCCCCTGATTGGTGAAAGTACAGCAGGCTCCCTTCAAGAGGGAGGCAAGCCTGCCCCTAAGGGAGAGGCTCTAGATGTAGGCCAGTAGGAGGGAAAGCAGTACCTGGAACAGAAGCCCTGCCTTGCTGTCAGCCCCATGGTCTCACTCCCACTGCAGACGCTGTGTGTGCAGGGCCCGGCAATAGGCCCAACTGCCTGCAGCCAGGGCCCAACGACAGACATCCTCCTTTGGCAGCAACAGCAGCCTGTCCACTTCTAGACGGCTCAGGAGACCTGCCACGCCCAGCATGGCACCCCCCCACATCCCGTAAGTGTTGGCGGTGAAAACAGCTACGATAAGGATGGTCACTGCCACCACCAGCAGTACCGCCTGCCCAGCCACAGAGCACCCTTCAGGTCCAAGGTGGTCACCAGCCACTGCCAACACCATGCCTCCTCCCAGAAGCAGATTGGCAGAGGAGCGGTCCCCATTCACCCAGTGAAAATCGAAGGCCAGGAGAGGCAGACCGATGACTGTGGCAACCCAAGCTCCAGCGAGACAGTCTTCATGTGTGCTCAGCCCCGGGGCCAACATCGTGATGGCAGCGAAGGTCTGCAGCAGGAAGCCAGCAGCAGCTCCTCGACTGGACTGTTGACACGGGAAAGACAGACATGTTAAGGAGCCAGGAGCCACCCTTCTAAAAAGGAAAGAGTTTGAGGCTGTCGAGGAGACCAAGGCTCATATATGCCTCCCACCACCCTCTTTTAGTGCAGGGATCTTTCTACATAGTCTGGGAAAGCAAGACTATTCACCTGTACAGAGCTCACCGCTGCGTGCAGAGACACCGCTGCCAGCACCAGGTGGGACAGGACGGTACTCCACTCGCTCCTGGATTTGGAGACCATGGCACCTTGAACAGCAGTGAGTTTGAGGAGATCGGAAAGGGGGCTTCAGATTTTGAGAGAAGAAAGCACAGAGGCTGGCGACTTGGAGTCCTTAGTGCCGCTCTTCAGGAATCTCAAGTTCCAGAGACCTATTAGTAGACATCAGGATAGATTCAGCCCCAAACTTCTTGGAGCTCTGAGGTCACTGGACTCACCTGCAGGGAAGAAAGACTAATTTACTGGGGAAGGGGAGTGGGAGTGGAATCCTGGCGCCCAAGCGAGGTACTCGGAACAGCAAGATGCTCAGTCCCGTGCTGTGGCCGGGACCGAGTCCTTAGCGCTTGGAGAGAAACGGTCTTCCACGTCCGGGCAGGGAAGGAGCGGCAGCACAGGCCAGCCCGACACAGCGGGCAGCACCTGGCGACAGCAAGCCGATGGCCGGAACCTGCCCACAACAGTCAGCCCCGCCTCCTAGCCCGCCCTCCCGCGGCGCTGACCCGAGCAGCCCGCTTACCTCCACCAACGAGAGGAGCTCCGGCTAGAGCGGCGGGGCGGGGCCTGCGGAAGGCCGAGGGAAGCTCTGGAGGGGTGGGGCTGGGAGGGTGGAGGTCACTACCAAAAGATGTTCACTGCAGGTTTGTGTTCTACACAGGATCTCTCTGTGTAGCCCTAGCAGTCTTGGAACTTGCTGTAGAGACCAGGCTGGCCTCCGACTCACAGAGATCCGCCTGCCTCTGCCTCCCGAGTGCGGGGAGTTAAGGTGTGCGCATAGGCTTCAGGACAGGTTTGCTCGTGCACCAGGTTGGTGAAGGGTCCAGGATCCGAGGCGGGGATGTAGGCGGGGCTTCCGAAGAGTAGGTTCGGACTGAGAGGAGAGAGGCGGCGCTTCGAGGGGTCTGGGCGGAGCCGCGAGGCGGGGCGGGGTGAGGCTTCGAAGGAGGGTTGCTTGGCTGTGGGCGGGGCGAGGTGATGCTCTAGGGGGAGGTCTGGGCGGGACTGGGTCGGGCTCCGGGGAAGGGGTGGGATCTGGGCTGGGCTACCGGAGGAGGAGAGGTTGTACACCTGTGTACCGAAAGCTGTTGCAAGCGTACGCGCGTACCTTGGTGGGGGTCTCCACGCAGTGCGGGCCAGGATTCCCAAAAGAGGCTAGACAGCCGTTAGACCTCTGTGTGCCCACTATTTTGCGAAATAGGGATTGAAAAACGCTTGACAGGGTCTTAAGGAGAGGTTTTGCAGTTCCCCTCGGTCGCCCGTCAGTGTGCACCCTCCGCCCGCGGAAGATCGTCCGTGGGGGCGGCCGCCGCGAGCATGCGCATGGGCACTGCGGCGGGAGGGTGCGGAGTCCTGGTGCGGGGACGCGGGGCGGCGCGAAGCGGTGCTCTCTGCCGCCCCGCGCCCCCATGTATGCCTTTTACTCTCTGCTCATCTACATCTTCTACAGTCTTTTTCGCAGGGATGGCGGGGCCGCGGCGGCCGCGGACCCCAACGACCCCACCCAGGTGAGTGGAGTGGGCCTGCATCGCGGTTGGTTACCACCATCACCCTGAGATCTGGTCGTGGCCGACCTGTGCAGCTTATGTCCTTAGGCGCCAGCGCTAGGAAATAGGGCTGTTCCTAGACCAGTTTTTTTCTCTATCTAGGTGTTGGGGTCATAAACATCAGCCCAAACCCTTTAGCCCATATCAGAAGGGAAAGCCCCACATGCTGCCAGCACCCTCACTGACGCCCCATATTCTCTTCCCAGAGGAGCAGTGGTAAACCTAGGGGTCGTCGCCGCCCCGATCAGTTCACATCAGAGCTCTGGACCGAGCTGAACAGCCTGGCGGGTAGGTGCATGCAGAGGAGCTGCTGGGGAAGGGTATTGAGGGAGCCCTGAAGTTGGGGTACTGAGAGAGAAATATTAGCCTCCAACTAGTGTTGTGGAATGCCTCTTCCTTCCACTACTTGGCCTCGAAGGCTGCTCCAAATCTGAGGATGGTCAGAAAGGAGCCGAGGGTGGAGCACCTGAGGTGTCTCTGGAAGAGGCACTTATGCGCCTTGCTGAGTTCCTTTCCCTCCAGTTGGGGGCAGAAGAGAGCTGTGGGACGCCTCCTGACCCGGGCAAGGTGAGCACTCGGCTCCAGCCTTTCCCCAACTTCTGTGCTTCTCACATCCCCAACTCCACTGCTGATTCTTACTTCCTGCACAGCCTGGTGAGGTCCCCCCGCTGTTGACAGTGACAAGTCAGCTCTTGGCCCTTCTGGCATGGACACGGAGCCCCAGGGGGAGGCAGGCCCTGCTCCAGGGGACACAGTCAGCCTGCCCAGTGCAGTCTTCCACTCTAGATGGTTTGTAACGGGTACCACCGTTTGTGGAGGGAGCTGGGTCTATCAGAATCAGCTCTGCTCTCTAGGCCAGACATTTCTGTACTTGTAACTGGCCTCACTGTGGCTCCTTAGGGTCCCTGTCACAAGAAGAGAGCTCCTCTCAGCCCACTCCCATCCTGGATGAGGTACCAGGGGATGAAACCCAGGAACTGCAGCCTCCCCAGCTGGAGGAGGAACAGAGAGCTTGGCAGCGGCTGGAACAGCTTATTCTTGGACAGGTAAGAGAATCAGGAGCAGCGGGGACTGGGTGGGTGCGAGACCCAAAAAGGAATGGCATCCTGTCCCTGACTCCTCCGCAGCTGGAAGAGCTGAGACAGCAGCTGGAGCAGCAGGAAGAAGAGCTGAGCAGGCTGCGCCTAGGAGTGGTGAGGCTATTGGGGTGGGCTCAGGAGACAGACTGAGAAGTCAAGGGAATGCCAGGTGCATCCTGATGGCATCCCTCTCTGTCAGGGGGCGACAGATTCAGAGAAAAGAGTTCAGCATCTCACACTGGAGAATGAAGCCTTGAAACAGAGTTTGAGCCTTACTCGGGAGCTCCTGCTGCACTGGGGCCCTGGTCCCCTCTCCAGAGCTCCACAGGTACTCCGCTGTTTGGCTGTGTGGTGTCTGCAGTCCAGGCTCCTGTACGCCTGGTATCCAGCCACAGTACTTAAACCTCCTCAGGACTTTGTGTGTGCTTTAGTAGGGGCCCATCTCTAACTACGGAGAAACTCCGGGACAGTCTTTGTAGGGTAGCTGCATCAGTGAGGCTGATGCTCATAGAAGACACCCCCCCCCACCCCATTCTTGGTCTCTTTGAGTAACCTTAGGAGAACAGAGAGTCTGGGACAGGGAGCCCTGCACAGAGTCGGTTACCATGGCTTTCGTCCTTCTTGCCACTCTTGATCTGGCCTTTCTGTGTGTGAAATGGAGCTATAGGATACCCTTTCTAGAGTTTCCATGTGGCTCCCACTCTCCTATAGGAGGAGGCAGGGGCTCTGTTGGAGCTGCAGGGACAGCTTCAAGAAGCCCAAGACACCACAGAAGCCCTCCGAGTCCAGGTGGGCTAGGGGACCCAGGGATAAGGGGGGCTGTGTTGCTGGGGGGGTGACGTCTGGGGCAGGGCCTGGTGCCTGTTTCCTCAGTGACTGAAGTGGGGTTGGGAGGGACAGCTGGGAGTCCAGGAGATGCAGCTGCAGGGCCTGCGAGGGGCCCTCCAGCAGCTCCAGCAGGAGACAGAACAGAACTGCAGACAGGAGCTGCAGCAAGTTCATGGACAGCTGGCAGGTAAGGGCTAGGAGAAAATGGTTTGGGAAATGCTCTAGAATCTGTCCTTTTCCTCTCAATGGCCTTCCTCCTCTAGGACTTCGGGCACGGATGGCCAGCCTTCGTCAGGGCTGTGGGGACCTCCGAGGACTGGTCAGCACCTTTACCCAGAGTTGCCAGGGCTCTCTGAGTGAGGCCCAGGGCCAGGTCAGGAACTTCCCTCTCCTAATACCTTCTCTATGGGGAGCCTCTGTTATTGTTTCCCCCTTTCTGTCCCTCAGGAGCTGTCTGTACTAGTGGGTCAGTTGTAAGCACTTGGATCAAAATAATTTCTGAGTGGCCCAAAGTGTCCTCATTTGTCTCTTTCTTTTTTCTTTTTTTAGGGGGTAGGGGGTAGTGGTTGCAAGACAGGGTTTCTATGTCGCCTTGACTGTCCTGAAACTCACTCTGTAGGCCAGGCTGGCCTTGCACTCAGAGATCTGCTGCCTCTGCATCTCGAGTGCTGGGGTTAACGCTGTGTGCAACTGCTGTGTCCTCATGTCTGGGCTGTGAGAACTGGCAGTTGCTGAGAAACCTGGAAGGATAGATGAGAGAATGAATGAATATTTTTGTCTATGGTCCGTAGATTCTATCGCAGATTCACTGAATGATGCCCACAGGAGTCCATACCCACTGAAAGTTGTATGGCACCACAGCTGGTCATATCGCTCTCAGCACCCCACTTCACTTGACATTGCCCTGGCAACTGTTCTTGTTTTCCTCACAGGTATCCTGGGCCCTTGGGGCTCTGTCAGCAGGAGGGGCTAGGACTCAGCTTCCAGAGGGGCAGCAGGGCCCCCCAACTGGATGCTCAGGGCGGCTTTTGGAACTCAAGGGTAAGATTGGCTTTGGGAGTGGAGCAGCGATGACTACAGGATGGAAGAAGAGGAGCCAATCTGCTGGTGTGGTTCCCAATGCAGGGAATATCCGTGTGCTATGTCGGCTGAGACCAGCTGAAGGAATACCTTCTAGCCTGGTGAGCGTGGAGCCTGGACAAGGGGGGACCATCACCACCTGCTACCGAGGGCGCCAGCACCGCTTTCGCCTGGACTGGGTCTTTCCTCCAGATGCCAGCCAGGAGGAGGTGACAGCCACCTTTGCATCTGTTCTGACCCTTCTTCAGAGTCCCCTGGGTCCAAAAGAGGCCCGTTCCCTCTTCCATGACTGGCTAAGTACCTAAAAGGTGGGAGGCTGGGCTCCATCAGGGAATGGAGCCACTGAAAGTCCTTGAAGGCAGGAATGGCTTTCAGCTGAGCCTGTCCAAGGTGAGTTACTGTTTGTGTAGAACTGGCTGCAGGCATGGATGGGTACCACTTTCACAGTGGTGAAGACATGGCTTCACTGACACACACCCTTCTTATGATCCAGGCTCTACCCATCAGTGAAGGCAGAACTTCTTGCTTTGTGGACCTAAGGCAGGTTAGGTGGGATGAGCGAGCAGGGCAGCTGCCAGCCCCAGTGCTCTCCCCCACTGCCTGCTCCAGTCAGTCCTGCTCTTCCCTCTTCTCTGGCCAGACATCAGTGGAAAAGCAGTCTACCCCAACATGCTTCACACATGGTCTCCACTTGCACATAAACTGTGCTGCTGGAGTCTCTGGGGCTGAGGTGGAGGCTCAGAGCTGAGAAAGGATTAAGTTAGGGCCAGAGCTGGCAAAGAAGACCAGACTGCTCTGGTCTCAGAAACGGTATTATGTAGTGGCTGGCAGGGGTAGACCCACCACTGACTGACTTCCCATCTCCTGGCCTCATCTCCCATCTCAAACTGCAGCCATACACAGCTCCCTTCACTTTTTATTGTACTCTGGGCAGCCTGGACTGGGTCCTCAGTCTAACAGACTGGACCAAAGGTATCTCTCAGGAGGTTCCAACCGGTATTCCTCATTTTTGTACCACCCAGTTTTGAACTTTTTATCGTCACTCTGGCAATTCTAGCGTTTGTTTATATGATCATCCATCAAGACATCAATCAGAAATGACAGCCACGCCAGGCGGTGGTGGAGCACACCTTTAATACCAGCACTTGGGAGGCACAGGCAAGCGGATCTCTGTGAATTCAAGGCCAGTCTGGTATACAGTGTGAGTTCCAGGACAGCTACACAGAGAAACCCTGTCTCAAAAAGCCAAAAAAAAGGCCGGGCGATGGTGGCGCACGCCTTTAATCCCAGCACTCGGGAGGCAGAGGCAGGTGGATCTCTGTGAGTTCGAGACCAGC
>NC_022017.1:11329837-11339218 GCF_000317375.1 Microtus ochrogaster
AAAAAAAAAAAAAAAAGAAGAAGAAGAAATAGAAATGACAGCCGCTCAATCTCTAGGGACCTTCTAATATGAAAGTTGGCCAACTGGGTACTCAAGGCTATTAATTGTGTCTACAAAAGTTCTGTCCGACACTGTGAATGTTTTAGCCCCGTGGCCCTATGTCTCCCTCAGTCTCTATTTCTCAGAGCTTGAGTTCCTATAGTCTTGCCTGGTGACTACCCCTATACCTATACTCACAGAGACCCTCTTGATCTTTTAAGTTTTGCTTTTTTTTTTTGGTTTTTTCGAGACAGGGTTTCTCTGTAGCTTTGGTACCTGTCCTGGAACTAGCTCTTGTAGACCAGGCTGGCCTCGAACTCCCAGAGACTCGCCTGCCTCTGCCTCCCGAGTGCTGGGATTAAAGGCGTGCGCCACCACCGCCCGGCTAAGTTTTGCTTTTTTGAGACAGGTTTTGAGACAGGTGCTCTAGCTGTCCTGGAACTCACTCTGTAGATGTGTAGATCAGGCTGTGTTTTGGTTGTTGTTTTTTAGATAGGGTTTCACTGTGTGCCTCTGGCGGGCTTGGAACTAGTAATGTAGACAGGCTGGCCTTGAGTGCAGAGATCTGCCTGCCTTTGCTTCTTTTTTTTTTTTTTTATTTATTTATTTATTTATTATGTATACAATATTCTGTCTGTGTGTATATCTGTAGGTTAGAAGAGGGCACCAGACCTCATTACAGATGGTTGTGAGCCACCATGTGGTTGCTGGGAATTGAACTCAGGACCTTTGGAAGAGCAGGCAATGCTCTTAAACCACTGAGCCATTTCTCCAGCCCCCTGCCTTTGATTCTTGAGGGTTGGGATTAAAGGTGTGCGCCACCATTTCCTGTTTAGGTTTATTCTTTTCTTGTCAAGTACTACTCAGGTTCTCCAGCACACATTTCCATTAGCCGCTATAGAGGAATGACCTAGAAAAGCGTAGAAAAGATGATTAGTACTTGGCTTCTAGTTGCCTCAGGTTTTAACCTGGAAGTCCAGCCCTGGCATCTGAGCTCTTGACCACTGCCCCCAGGACCTCCTAACTGGTCCCCAGGACTCTACATCCTCTTCCGGAGTATCAGTTTTGTTATGTCCTTACCCCACTAATCCCTAGTGCACCTGCTGTAGGAAGGAAGGGGAGCCACTTCTCAGGGGAGTCACACTTTTCCCACTTTCAGGTCTTGAATAGGGAAACAGGGAAGAGCTAAGGACACTTCTCTGTCTGTTTTATGTCCCTAGGTCTTCAGGCAGCTAGAGCCAGCAGTGCTGTCTTGCCTCCAGGGGTACAGTGTCTGCATCTTCACTTATGGTCAGACTGGGACTGGAAAAACCTACAGTATGGAGGTGGGTTGGAGTCCAAACTTGGGGGTGGGAGGTGGGGGAGCCTCAGAGGTTTGTATGAGAGTCCAATGTGGCAACTTCGCACTGTCCTCAGGGCCCACCCGAGGACCCTGGCATAGCTCCTAGGGCACTGCAGTTGCTGTTCCGGGAGATGGGAACTGGAGGGCACCACCATGTGACCCTCAGCATGGTGGAGATCTACAACGAGGCAGTCAGGTCAGGGATGCATGGGCGGCCTTTTCCTTGCCCCAGGGTTCTGCAGCCACATTTAGAGCCCAGAGACCAAACCCGCCCTTTCTTACCAGGGACCTCCTAGCTACAGGGCCTCCAGAGCGCCTGGTTGTGAGGCAGGGACCTGCAGGGCAGGGGGGAATTCAAGTGGCTGGCCTCACGCACTGGGACGTCCCTAACCTGGAAACCCTGCACCAGGTAAGGCTGCCCTCTTCAGGGCCCCTGTCTGCTTCCACCTGGGGGCAGAGACCACATCCCCCCCCCCCAGCTGATACACACACACACACATATATATGTATATATATATAATCTCCAGATGCTGAGTCTGGGGAGGAGCAACCGAGCTACGGCAGCTACTGTCATGAACCAGCACAGCTCACGCTCCCACGCCCTAGTTACGTTGACTTTGCGCTCAGCGTCTCCATCTCGTGCCCAGGGTAGCACAGGTACCACTGATTGTGCTTAATTTAAGTCCTGCTGGGTTTCCAGTTAACTAGAGGTCTCCATCCACATCGGTTTCATTTGAACCGGCAGGCACACTGCACCTGGTGGACCTGGCAGGATCCGAGCGTGTGTGGAAAGCGGGGGTGGCCAGCCCCCTGCCGAGAGATCCCAATGGCGCCCGGCGCCTGCGGGAGGCCCAGGCAATCAACCGCTCTTTGCTGGCGCTAGGAGGAGTGATGGCCGCGCTCCGAGCTCGGCGGCCGCACGTACCTTTCCGAGACTCACAGCTTACACGCCTGCTACAGCCGGCGCTTGGCGCCGGCACCACCGCAGTGCTGCTGCTGCAGGTGGGTTCTTGGGCTGGCTCAAGCCTGAGGCACTGCCCACCAGAGCTATGTATGAGTGTCTTTCTCTTGTAGATCTCAACGAGGACCGAAGATCTTGGGGAGACGATCTGCTCGCTCAAATTCGCCGAGCGAGTGGGTCAAGTGGAACTGGGACCAGCCCGGCGCCGTAGAGCCCCACGCTCCGGAACCCCTTCTTCTCTCAGTACTGACACCCCACTCACTGGGACTTCCTGCACCCCTACACCATCTCCTGGCAGCCCTCCAAGTCCCAGCCCCAACTGCTGTTCTGGCTTGACTCTAGAGCCTCCAGCGGACCTGCCTCCGTAGATCTGGGTCAAAGCCCTTAGGACTGGTCTTGGGATGGGAACAAACCTCTGCTGGCAGAGGCAGCAGTGAAGTTCCTATTCCCCACCTTCCAGGTCAACCTCTTTTGTCTTTTGTTTTTTTTTTTTTTCAACTCAGGCCCTAGCTGGCCCCCAGAATCCTACAGTTTCCCCCTTTGCCTTCTTGATCTGGCCAGGGACTGTCGTGCGCGGAGAAAGGATTGCCTCCACCCTTCCACCCCCAGCTGGGCCGCAGGCCCTCAGCTCTCACCTTATCACCATTTGCCCTTATCACAGCCCTCAGCGGGGGATCCGGAGCTGCAGGAACCAGACCCCAACCAAGTGGTTTCCCAACTCACCACCCTGCCCCCAATATCAGACTTGGAATTAAAGCCTTGTAAATTCCTTTACTGTTAATTTCTCCCCTACTTCCACCACCCCAAATCATGTAGGGTTCAGATTTCATTTCCTAACCCTCCCTCCAAAAGGTGCTACCTCCTACCCAGGCAGCTGAGGGGTGGGGGAAGACTTGAGAATGGACCCACTTTTGGCTCGCCCTCCCCCAGCCTGGAGCCAAGAAGGCGCGGTGACAGAGGGATGGCTTAGATGGATGGCATGACAGAGTGGGATAAAGGGGAAGATGCCCCACTCTAGGCTGAGCGCTGCTTCTCCAGACCCCGTCCCTGTGTGTGGGAGAGTGATTGACCAGACCTGTCGTGTCTAGCAGAGGCAAAACCCTTTCTGGAGTAGTCCAATTAAAGTTATGGGTTTTTAGCAACGCCGTGCCTGGTGTTTTAAAGCTATTGCTGTGGACATGCTCCTAGCTCTGGTCTCCATCAAAATGGTACCCAGGGGTAGAAGGGAGAAGCAGCCCCTGCCTGCCTTTAACGATTACAGGCTGTGCCAGGAGAGCAGCCAGCCGGGGGCAGGAGCAGCCAGGTCCCAAGGGTGGCTGGCCCACACATCATAGATGCTCTTGTTGGGTGGTACTCCCTGGAAGAGGGAATCTAGATCACAGAGCAGGTCCGGGGATCCTTGGGATTCAGTACCTACACTCCAGTAGGCTGGGCTGGTTGAAGACGGGCATTGGGGACAAGAGGTGGGAGGTAGTGTGGCCAAGGGCACTACTACATTGGGAGTGTAGATGGGCAAGTAAGAAGTGGGTAGCTGTCCCCACAGGGAAGCTCTGCACCCCCTGCTGGACATCCCCATGGGATCTTGGGAACCCTGAAGTAAGTGAACTGGCCAGGTGCCTTGCTCTGGGGAAAGAGAAGGCCTGATGACTTCCCCTTGGGAAGTCTCCCCCTCTATTCTTGTGGGCCCAGGAAGGGAGCAGGGGGGCCACAGAGGCTTCTCAGTGGAGTTACGGGGCACAGTACACATCTCTTCTTCCCCCTTGGAGCTGGTACCTGCCTGAGCTGAACTGCTCTGTCCAGCTAGCGCAGGCTGCTGGGGCCATGTCGATCCTTTCCCGGGGTCCGCTAGCAGGGACTGGATGCTGAAACCGTCCCTGGATGGTGGTGGGGGACTGGGCGGCCGGTAAGGTCGGCCGTGGAGCACGAAGGGGCTCAGGTCCTTGACGAAAGCTCTGCGTGTGCCCCGGGTCTGCCATCGCCGGCACAGAGCAGTGTTCTGAAGGCGCAGCGCCTCTGCTGGGATCAGGTTCACATCCACCGCCCAGAAGTTGCCCTTGGCCTGGGGCTTTGCAGGGTCCTTGGGCACCTAGAGAGTAATTGGCTTGGGTGTGACTATCCCACCCAGAGGTTCAGGGTTTCCACGTCCACCCCACACCGCTCCCAGAGTTTGACCATAGACCACCCTACCTTCCGGAAGCACCGGTTAGAGGAAAGGTTGTGGCGGATGGAGTCCTTCCAGCCTTCGTAGTCGTCCCTGAAGAAGGGGAACATTGCCTGGACCTGACGGATGATCTGAAAGCAGGCAGTGTTTGGCGTGGTGAGCCAGGGATAGCAGTGCCCTCTCCTTTCCCCCACAGCCGGCAGCGGGGCACCTCTTCTCAGGGAGACAGACCTCTGGGCCCGAGGGCAGCCGAGTGTGTTGGGGTTGTGGAAGAAGGGTCTTGAAAAGAGTCCCCGAGTCACTGGCAAGGATGAGTGGACTAGGTAGAGGCCCCACGCGCGAGCCTGGGATAGGTGTGACCCACCAGCATGAGGGATCCTCTCACCTGGGCCAGCTTCAGCCTGCGGAAAGGTGCTGCCTGTATTACCAGAGCGATCATGGCCAAGTAGGTGTAGGGGGGCTTGTCATGACGCAGGTATCTCTTCTTCCTCCTCTTGGGGGGAGACTCTGCCTTTGGAGGCCTCTGATGAGAGGTGTTGCAAGACATCACGCAAGGAAAGCGGCCCTGTGTGGTGGGGGTCTGACCTAACAGGGGGCTCAGGGCAGACCGACTGTAAGTCGAGGTGGGGTCCCAGTCTGAGGCCCTGCTGGGACAGGCAGGCCAATCCCTTCTTTATCATTCTGATGGAAGGGGGAGGAGTGAGGAGGAAGAGGCTGTGGGGGAGGGGAACATGTGAAGGGCTTCCACAATTAGCAGGTTTCAGTTAATCTTGGAGGGAAGGGCAGAAAAGATTCCCGTAGGGACTTTTGGTGGCCTCCTGAGGTCAGTCTCCACTCCCTGGTTGCCTTTGGGTGCCCGGGCATCCCCTATAACCTGAAGGAAAAGCCCTTGACAAAGGTTTACCCCCCCATACCTTATCTGCTTGGTCAGGTCCCTAACTCCCATTTAACAGATGGGAAGTGACTTCCCCAGCCAAATTACCCTGAGGGACGTGGGGAATTCCCGGGAGTTCACGACAAAGTAGTCAAAAGAAGCCATGTCCTAGGTAGGGGGTCTACAACCCAGGACTTGATGGGGGGTGGGGGCAGACAGAAGAGATGGATTGAGGGACGGCTTCCTGGGCCAAAAAGGCCTAGAGCTTGTGCCCTTTAACGCGAGGAGAGACTTGTTATTTTTCCAGGGGTAAGGAATAGGAGCCCATGTGGGCCCTACCTCTTCCTGGACATCGAACTGGTGGCTCTACCCTTTGGGCTCAGTCACCATTTTTGTTCTAAATGTTACGCAAGTTCTCCTGGCTACTACCCTGGGAGGTTTGCAATGAGGGTCTGAATCACCGCACTGACAGCAGAAGTTGGTACCGGAACCAATGGTCCCAGACCGACATCAACACTAAACACTTTGAGATTCCACCTTTTGGATAGAGACCTTTGCTGGTGCCGAGGAAGGCACAGTCATGAGTACAGGAGGGAGCGGGGGCATATGTGAAGGATGAACGCAGTGGGACTTCTCTTCTCCCGACTATCCTACCGCTGGCTAAGTTAGGATCTTATCCCAGGCTCTTCTTTCAGCCCTTATCTGCCTTCCCCTGGAATCCTATCACCTCCTGGCCCTCTGTTTTCCGTAGCTGAGGGTTCCTGTGTCTCACCAGGTAAACAACGCTGGCCTCAGCCCTATTCAGCAAAGAAATCGTTCTCTTTTACAAGTCTGAGGTCTCCCCTTCCCACTGGTCCTGCCTTGCTACCAGGCTAAAGCCTGGATCCCTGGCTGCTCCTCCCTGACCACTGTGTCCTAGGGCCCAACCAACATCCAAACTGCTGCCCGCCCATCCTCTGGGACACACTGCTCTCTCCTTCGAACAACGACGCTTCTGCTTTGAAGGAAAGACTCCAATCCGTCTTTCAAAGAGCAGGACAGAGATCAGCCTTCAGGAACACCTGAACAATTGCCCTTCCCGCCGCACTCGAGACACCAGTATGTTCGTGCCACAGAACAGAGCATAAAAAAACATTCCATAGTATCAACCAAGTTACCGGGGCTGGCCCCGCCTCTGGAGGGCGCTCTTTAGGCCCCGCCCTTGTAGAGTGGCTCTGCCCACGACTCCCACCCGGCACCGCGGCTTCCGCTCCGGACACCTCGGGCCGGAAGTGTCGCGTTGCCATGGCGAGGATGGGCGCGGGGCCCGCCCCCGTGGCGCCTGGAGCAGCGCCGGGTCCCAGGGTCGGCCGGGCCGGGACCGGGAAGCGATTAGCCGGGCTCCAGGTGAGACGGCCGGCGATTGTAGGTGAGGGTCGGGCCTGTCTGGGAACACAAGAGCGGACGGGGCGAGGCGAGGCGCGGCGCGGCGGGGCGGGGCATGGCGGGTGAGCCGGAGCTGCTGGCTCTGCGGCCCGGAGTTGGCCCTGCCGGGCAGTGGAATGGGTCGTGAGGGGCCTGCAGAAGGGGCGCCCGTGAGGCGCCAGCGGAGGTGTTATTTCTTTTTGTGTGTGAAACCTAACAGTGAAGGTAGTTCTTGAAACCTGTTGGTCAGGTAGGTCGGCCGACAGTCATCATTCTGGCTTGAGGACAGCGAAAGGACTTTCCTATACTTCATGTGAGTTTTGGAGTTCAGTAAAGCACCCTTGAGGCTTCAAGTGCCCTCGCCTGGAGGCTGTGCCTCATGGATTGTGGTTAGGAGAGGAATGTAGACCAGCCTGTGAAAAGCGTTTGGGCTTCTTTGGGTTCCTGGCTGTACCAGTGCCGGAGGCTTGAGGCAAAGAGGATTAATTATTTGGGTACTGAAGAGAGGTAGGTGTGTATTGGCTTGCCCCAGACTCGGGAGACAGAGCAAAGCTAGCTGACCCCTAAGCCCTCCTTTCTTCCTGGTCTTTACTTACATGGGAGTGCCGGTGAAAGCGAGGGCATCCATTCCTCAATTAGCCCTCTTTGGTGTCTTTGCTCCCCAGGAATTCCCTTATAGAATTGAGGTTTACTTTGAAGGCTTTGTCTTGCTGCAAGCAGCCTAGCTCTCCAGAAGGCCGCCTGATTCACTTCAAGGAAACCAGAGCTGCCACTGGCCCAGCATGGGAGCTGAGTTCTTTGAGGGACTGTTGGCTTGGTGAAACCTGTCCTGATGCTGCCTTCATGTTGTCATGGTGATGGGACCTTTCGAGCGCTGAGGGGACCATTTGCCTGCCTCTCCTCCTAGTTTTACCCAACCTCTCCTGATGATGCCTGCGTTAGGTTTCTTCCCTATTGGCTTCTCCCTCCTTTTTTGGAATTACTAATTCTTTCAAATATTCATTATTGTTTGGGATGAGTGCATGCCATGGTGTTCATGTGGAGGGTAGAGGAAAACTTTATGGAGTCCATTTTCTCTCTCTGATGGATTGATTGATTTTTATGTATGTATGTATGTGTGTATTTATTTATTTTTCTTTTTTGAGACAGGGTTTCTCTGTGTAGCTTTGGAGCCTATCCTGGTACTCACTTTGTAGCCCAGGCTGGCCTCGAACTCACAGAGTCTGCCTGCCTCCGCCTCCTCAGTGCTGGGATTAAAAGCATGCGCCACCACCTCCCTACTCTCTTATTACTTATGTATGTATGTATTTGTTTTTGAGACAAGGTGTCTCTCCATAACTCTGGCTGTCCTGGAATTTACTGTGTAGATCTGTAGACCAGACCAGCCTTGAACTCACAGAGATCCACCTCTTTCTGCCTCCCAAATGTTGGGATTTTGGAACTATGTCTGAGGGATTCTTGAATGTACACTAGGGTCTGTTTTGCCAGCTGATGATGGCAGTGCCTTTGCTCCAGGCAGCCGAAGTGTCTCAGTCATAGACAGTCAAGCAGACTGCCAGGCCTGAGGTTCCACACGTTCTCTGTCCCAGCCGTGCCCCACTCCAGTACCTATTCTACATCCACCTAATGGTCAAAGCGAGCTATCCGAGGCAGTCACAGGCTGTTTCCCTACCTCTAGGCTCTCTCGGGACTTCTTCGTGCATGTCCCTTGAACATGGCAGAGTAAAGCCTGTGCGTGTCCTGTCCGTGAGCCCCCTTCTGTATTGGACTCGTGGTGCTGACATCCAGTGACTGTTTGTTCATTGTTCACTGGTGCTTCCTGTAAGTCAGGCACTGGGCTAAACTCTAAGGGAACGGAAATAAACCCAGAAGAAGAGACATGTCAGATAAAATACGATGAGATAAGAGAGTTACAAGGTAGCTATGGGAGACTACTGAGGAGGTAATGTGTAAGATCAAGGTGTGATCTCGGTGGTTGAGATGTGGCAGGAGCACTCTCCAGACAGAGGCCACAGTGATCTTGAGGTGGGATGAGGGTGACAATGGTACAGTGGGAGTCCCGGATGAATGCGACAGGCTTGGGCTTAGAAAAGCCCAAAATGTTTCAGATTTGCCAGCCACGTGATTTCCTTCAAGACACTTCAGCTGTTTTGTAGAAAATCAGCCCCAGACTGCATACAATTGAAGTGCTCTTTCAACAAAATTTGCATTTTCTATCATATATTGAATGGTATTTTTACCTTATTGTTATTATTACCAAAATAATTTTTTATTTTTTAAATATTTATTTATTTATTATGTATACAATAGTCTGTCTGTGTGTATGCCTGCAGGCCAGAAGAGGGCACCAGACCCCATTACAGATGGTTCTGAGCCACCATGTGGTTGCTGAGAATTGAACTCAGGACCTCTAGGAAGAGAGGCAATGCTCTTAACCTCTGAGCCATCTCTCCAGTCCCCCAAAATAAGTTGTTTTCTTTTTTATTTTTTGGTTTTTCGAGACAGGGTTTCTCTGTGGTTTTTGGAGCCTGTCCTGGAACTAGCTCTTGTAGACCAGGCTGGTCTCGACCTCACAGAGATCCGCCTGCCTCTGCCTCCCT
>NC_022017.1:11339413-11346602 GCF_000317375.1 Microtus ochrogaster
TGTAGACCAGGCTGGTCTCGAACTCACAGAGATCCGCCTGCCTCTGCCTCCCGAGTGCTGGGATTACAGGCGTGCGCCACCACCGCCCGGCCCCCAAAATAAATTTTTAAAAGATATAGTTTATGGTCACTGGGTTTGGTGGTACACACCTTTAATCTCAGCATTTGGGAGGCAGAGGCAGGCAGATTTCTGCCAGTTTGAGGCCAGCCTACAGAGCCAGTTCTAGGACAGCCAAGGAAAGGCTACACAGAGAAACCCTGTTCTGAAAAACCAGGAAAAAATTGTTGAAGTAGTCCCATTTTTATCCTTTTGATGGTCTATAGGAGTTGTAGTGTGTTCCTACGTGCACGTGGGTGGGGTGGTGTTGGGGGCGGTTGGTCTGGTTTTGGTGATGCTGTGGATTGAACCCTGGGTAACAAACTCAGGGCATCTCACATGCGGGACAAGTACTCTGTTTCCTACGACTCCAGCTTTCCTTCATTTGAGGAAGGCTCTAACTGTATAACAAGGGTGGCCTTGAATTTGTTATGTTTTGACCTGTGCCTCCCTGTTGGGATTGCACACTGCCATTATATCATGCCCCATCACTCAGATCTTTATTTTGAGGTTGCGTCTTGATGTGTATATCCCATGCAGGCCTGGCACTCAGTTTCCCAAATTTCTTTGGTTACAATTACAGGCATAGATTGCTATGTCTGGCTTCTGTTTCCAAACTTTTTGAGACAGAAACTGTGTTCGTTTAATAGGAACTCCTATTCCCCTCCTCTAGTGCTGGAGGGTTGTGCTGTACCCTGTCTCTAGGAGTTTGCCTAGTGTCTCATAGGCTGAATCATAAAACTGTGGCCTTTTATGTCTTACACTTTTGAAGCATGTGTCAGAATTCCATTCCTTTTTATAGCTTGGTAATATTCCACGGTATGACTGTGCCCAGTCTTGTTTGTTCCTGCATTGAAGGGTAGGTGGCTTGGTTATACTTCTTTTCTCTTAGGATTATGGCTGTGTAGGTAACCGGCTAAAAGTTTTTCATTTGGGAATGTCTGTTTTTTCCTTTCTTACTGCTGGGTTGATAGAGCTACATTTCATTCTTTCATTGAGGTTCAAAGTCCTATAAAGCAAAAATGGAAGTAACATCGATCGCTCTTTAGCAAATGAGATCGTTTTGTCTGTGGGTCTGTTTTCTTACCTCCTGTACCCCATGAGAAGCAGCTCTGTTCAAGGAAACTGCTTTCTCCCTCGTTCCCAGTCCCCTTTCTGATATCCTGTGAGTTTGTTTGAGATGGGCTCTCACTCTGTAGTCCTGGCTGGTCTTGAACTCAGTATGTGGAGCAGGCTGTCTTTGAACTTGTGAGGATCTTTTGAGTGCTAAGTTTACACCACATTTGGCAATCATGAGGGATTTTGTTTGTACGGGTGTTTGATTGTTTGTTGTTTTTTTTTTCAAGACAGGGTTTATCAGTACAACAGCTGTAGTTGTCCTGGAACTCACAGAGATCCTCCTGCCTCTGCCTCTGAAGTGCTGGGATTAAAGGCATGTGCCATCCTGCCCTTAGTATGTTTTATTTGGTTATTTTGAGACAAGGTTTGTATAGTCTGGGTTGGCTTCAGACTTGCTGAGGCTAACTTTGATCCTCTTTGAAGTACCCCTGTGTGCCACCATGACTGACTTCCTTGAGATAGTTGAACTTGATCATGCTATGTACTGTACCTTTTCTTTCTTCTTGTTAGTGACTTTAGGGCCATATCAGTGTCTTGCTTGCTACCACCATTTTTTCCTCCCATTTTGTTTCCAGGAGTTTGCTAATTATAATTTTTTTTTTCTTTTGCGTGAGAGTGTCTCCGTTGGTCATGCCCTGTGTATAAGGGGAATCTCAGAAGCATGAACATTGTTCACTGTAGGACCCTGCACTCTTTGTTCTAAGTCTGGAACCCTTATGACTGTGTTTCTTCTGTCCACAGCTTCAAACCAGGTGTCACAGCCGGCAGTTGGCCCCCAGGCAGGTTTGACCTGCCTCAAGTGTCATGGTCTCTCTGGGACCAAAGTTTGAGTCAGAACAGTCTTTTGCTTGCTCTTCAGAGCTCACTTCTGTTAGCTTTGTTGCTTTTCTGCCTGACAGACTGTAGTTTCCAATCTACAAAGGGGTCACAGCCCAGGTAGAGACATAAACAGGACAGGGCATGGGAAGTAGTACCTGTGGCTACTAGATTCTTGTCTGCCTTCCTCTGTCCTCACCTCGTCCTCACTGAGTGTTAAATGTAGATGTCTGCTGCGACATTTAGCCTTTGACATATTGCTTTGGGCTAATCAAACTTAGTTTGGAGCCAGATGGCAAAAGGAAAGGAAGTTTGAGAGAGCTTCCTTTGACATCTGGGCGGGGCCTTCCCAGATGCTCTACTCAGCCGTGGGTACTGAGCTGGCTGAAAGTGTTACGTGTGCAATTATATGGGTCCTTCCCATGGAACAATTAGCCCTGTCGTTACTGAGCTAAAGAACAATCATTTTGTTTGTTTTTCATGACAGGGTTTCTCTGTGTAACAGCCCTGGCTGTCCTGGAACTCACTCTGTAGACCAGGCTGGCCTTGAACTCAGAGATCCGCCTCTGCCTCCCGAGTGCTGGCATTAAAGGTCTATGCCACTATGGCCTGGCTAATGTTCATTTTTGTAGATCAAAAAAAAAATAGGGGAAAAATGAATTTCATATGGTTCTCCTGCTTGTGTCTGGGGAGTGGAAGCATTGAAAAAGAACTCGGAGCCTCAGATGAGAACCAGAAGAGCAGCTGAGACCAGAGAGTGAGCAGGTGTGAGTTGCCTATGAAGCAGGATCAGAGAAGATAGCTAAAAGTCTTTTTTTTTTTTTTTTTTTTTTTTTTTCTTAAGACAGTCTTCCATAATCCAGGCTGGCTTCCAATTGGCTGCCATTCAGGGATGGCCTTGAACTACTTACACTCCTACTTCAGTTCCGGAGTGCAAGGTTTGTTACTGAAGAGAATGTCAGAGCCTGGACTCTTAACAGTCCCAATAAAGTAGGGTTAGCCACTCCTCCTTACTAAGCCAATTAAAACAAGCAAGCAGTAGTAAAAACTAAAGGAGATGTATTTGTGTGGTCCATTAAGAAGGGGACTTGCTCAGGAGGGGATTAACTCTGGGTCTCTCTGTCTGTCTTCCCAGTGGAGCAAAATTGAATAAATCTTTTTTTTTTTATTTTTACTCTTAATTTGGTCCTTTGTTGCTTTACTGAATGTGATCAAGGTGCTTGCTGCCCTGCCTGATGGCCTGAGTTCCATCCCAGGGCCTCTGCGGTAGAAAGGAGAGAACCAGCTCCTGCAAGCTGTCCTCTGGCTTCATGTATGCTTCATGGCATGTGCCCTCCTTCGGTAGATGGACAGATTCAGTAACTGGCTTATTGAGGGTAGGTGGCTTGTTAGGCCACAGGCTCTGATTTTAATTCCAAGTAAGAGGCTTTAGGCATGTGCCATCCTGGTTTTGTTTTTGTTTTTGAGACAGGGTTTCTCCGTGTATCCCTGGCTGTCCTAGAACTTGCTCCATAAGCCGGGCTAGCCTCGAACTCAGAGATTCACCTGCCTCTGCTTTCTGACTGCTGGGATTAAAGGTATGTGCCACATGCCCAGCGCCCACTTGGTTTGCACAGTGGTGGGTATTGAACTCATCCATGTTCACGCATAGCAGACAAGCACTCTACCAGCAAAGCTATGTCCCCAGAGAGGAAACTTCTTTTTTTCTTTTTCCCTGAGACAGAGTTTCTTTGTGTAGCAGCTCTGGCTCTCTTGGAACTTGCTCTGTAGACCAGGCTGGCTTCGAACTCATGGGGGATCTACCTGCCTCTGCCTCCCTAGTGCTGGGATTAAAGACAAGTTCTTTATTGTTTTGTTTTGTTTTTGAGATAGGGTCTCATTACATACTACTACTGGCTGGCCTGGAATTTGCTATGGCTATGTTGATCAACCTTTCCTTGAACTCAGAGATCTACTTGGCCAGAGAGGAGACTCTTTTTTTTATTTTTTTATTTTTTTGGTTTTTCGAGACAGGGTTTCTCTGTGGTTTTGGAGCCTGTCCTGGAACTAGCTCTTGTAGACCAGGCTGGTCTCGAACTCACAGAGATCCGCCTGCCTCTGCCTCACAAGTGCTGGGATTAACAGAGAGGAGACTCTTGATAATGTACAGCACGCAGGGAGGCTGTAGTTCAGGCTGGTAATTGACTGTGAGCCAGTGGGAAACAATGGAGCCTGGTGGAGACTCACATGGATGTGGGAACATCACAGCAACCTGAGTGGCCACGGTTGAGTTGCTGAGGTGGACAGAGTGCTTTGAAGTCTGGTGTACTCTGGCTAGACACAGATTGCTCCCAAATGTAGTGTTTTTTGTTTTTTTGTTTTTTTTTTTTGCTTTTTCGAGACAGGGTTTCTATGTAACTTTGGTGCCCATCCCAGACCAGGCTGGCCTCGAACATCCCAGATCCGCCTGCCTCTGCCTCCCGAGTGCTGGGATTAAAGGTGTGCACCACCACCGCCCGGCCAAATGTAGTGTTTTTAAATCAACACTGAGCTGGGTGTAGTGGCTCAAGCCTGTAATCCCATTGCTTAGGAGGGTCAGAGAGGAAGATTCCTGTAAATTTGAGGTCAGCCTGGGTTCCACAGTATAGACTAGCCTGGGCTACAGTGAAGGGACTCTGTCTCAAAATCTTGGGGGTGGGGTGGAAGCTGGACACAGTGCTGCATGCCTTTAAATCCAGTACTCTGGAGGCAGAGGTAGGTGGATCTCTGTGAGTTTGAGGCCAGCCTGGGCTACAAAGTGAGACCCTGTCTCAAACAACAGCAACAACAAAAATCTGATTAGTCTGAGGTCTTTGTGGTCAGGGATGTGAGAAACACTCAGTTGGCTGGTCCTGGCTCTGTGTCCATGACCATGGATTGTGGTCATGCTGGCAGCTAGGACTGTGTCATCTAGAGGCTCAGCTGGGGCTGAGGGCCAGCTTCTCAGAGGGTTTTCTCTTAGGTCTGTGAGATGGAGGCTTCAGTGGGTCTTCCCTAGGGCCAGGAGTGTCTCTCGGACAGTTGTCCTCATGCAGAGTGAATGGGCTATAGGGAGCACAGAGAAGACATAGTGCCTTTGCCCACCTGACCCTCGATACACTGGCTTCCTTATCTGGTGAGCACATTTTAGCTCTGTGCTTATTCCTTAAATGATGCTGGATCCAGAAAGTATCCACGTCAGAGGAAGAGGCTCCTAGGAGAAGGTTGAGCTCAGAAAGCACGTATGGAGTAAATAAGTGATTGAATTCATGGGATAGGAAGAGCAGAGAGCTCACCTTTCTAGATCCGAGGACCGCCTGGGTGACGGTCACCATGATGGAGTGGCAGAGATACAGTAGAGGGACTCAGGGCAAGGACCCTGATATTGAGGACGCTCCCAGCTCTGAGCTCAGTTCCTAAGAGTTTTGTCCATTGCTTGGTGAGTGGTTGAGGCTGAAAATGGAGAGCCACAGGAGCTATGCTCACGAGTGACACAGGAGAACTGCTGCAGGAGTCTAGAGACAGGCAGGCAGGAGTGGAGCCCTACTGTAGAGGAAGGTGGTGGAAGAGCAGGGATGTTAGACACCAAGTGTCTTGGGTTGGATGAAGGGCCTGATTGGGGCTTGAGATACCTGTTGGCCTGCCGCAGTGGTTGTGAGTGAAGTTGCCTGAACTCCACAGGGTGAGCCCAGAAACCTAAGCCTCTCTCTTGTGGATTCTCAACTTTCTCTGCCTTGAAACTGGGATGCTTATTCTTCTGGCCTCCAGGGCCGTCTTCAAGTGCCTTCTGATGGCAGTTTTGTCTGCTCAGGTTCTAGAACGACAAATTGTTTTCCACAGTGCTGCTGCCCAGGCCCCCTGTTGATTCTTATTGCTAGTGAAAACAGGCTCTCTGGAGGGCCTTATGTCCTTGGTATGTGAGAGGGGCTTTCCACATGCTCTGTGTCAGAACACTGGTGAGCTTCAGGGAGCCATGTGTGGGAAGCCTGGACCTGTGTTCTTGTAGAGCAGCAGACCCTGTGGTGGGTGACTGACTAGGGCGTGTTTCTGTCCCACAGACCTTGTGGTGGGGGCTGGATCATGTTTCTGTCCCACAGACACCTGTGGCACGATAAGTCCACAGTTCTTCATCCCTCCCATCATCTAGTCTTCGTTGTTTGTTGAGACAAGGTCTTATTGTGGAGCCTTGGCTGGCCTGGAGCTCACAGAGATCCACCCACCTCCAGAGTACTTGGACTAAAGGTGTGCACCACGGGCTGACCTAATCCTTTGGTCTTTTAAGTAGTCAGTGTTAAGTTTCTCTCTCTCTCTCTTGAAGTCTTGTTTTATAGCTCAAACTGACCTTGACTATCTGCCTAAGCCTCCCAAGCTGTTGACATTACTTGTGTCTTTTAAATTTTTGACTTTTTGGTGTATGGGTATTTTGCTGACCATGTCTGGTACCTGCAAAGGTCGGAAGAGAGTACTGGAGCCCCTGGAACTGGAGTTAAAGATCTTTGTGAGTTGCTGTGTGGGTGCGGGGAACTGAACCTGGGTCTTGTGGGAGAGCAGCAAGTGCTCTTAAATGCTGAGCCACTTCAGCTCTATGTTGAAGTGGGTTGGACCACATGCAGTAACTAAGAAGTGGTCCATAGAAATCCCTTCCCTAGATTCCCTTTAGTGCTGCTGTGCCTACCTGTGTAATACAGATTTCAAAACAGTGAGATACGCTGCACGACTTTCTGCAGGGTTCACAGCTCCCCTTGAACTTGTGTGTGCTTGCTAGCCCTGTGCAGAAGTGAGACAGTCTAGGCCTTCTATACCCAGCTCCCCACCGTAACTCCGAGAGCCCTGGGCAGCTCTCGTCTGTTGTCTAGAACTGTTATGTGTGAGTATGTAAGGACCTGCTTGGAATATTCTACCAATAGTCTTTTTTTTTCCCTTAGAAACAGAATTTCTCTTTGTAGCCATAGCTGTCCTACAGCTTGTTCCACAGATCAGGCAGGCCTCGAACTCAGAGAGATCCGCCTGCTTCTGTCTCCCAAGCGCTGGTATTAAAGGCGTGCGTGCGCCACCACCGCCCTGCCCTACTGACACTCTTATAGCATGGCACCCTTTTGCTGTCAGCGTCCACAGTTTTTCTAGCTGTCCACCTCTTCCAGACAGCTTGTTTCTAACTCTT
>NC_022017.1:11348743-11351407 GCF_000317375.1 Microtus ochrogaster
TTTTTTTTTTTTTTGAGACAGGATTTCTCTGTATGGTAGGCCTGGCTGTCCTGGAACTAATTCTGTATATCAGATTGGCCTCGAACTCACAGAGATCCTCCTGCCTCTGCCTCCCTAATGCTGGGATTAAAAGTGTGTGCCACCACCACTTGGCTTTGTTTATTATTTTTTGAAATATTATGTGGTCTGTAATGGCCTCAAACTTGCTATATAGCCCAGGATGACATTTAGCTTCTGATCCTCCTTCCTCTGCCTCCCAAATGCTGAGACTGATAGGCATACAGTACTTCGCTTGATTTTTATGACATGCTGGGGGTTGAACTCAGGGCTTTATGGATGCTGGCCAAGCACTCTACCAGCTGGGCTACATTCCCAGCCCAGGTTTACTGCTTTGAATGTGCGTATGTGTACATTGGTGTGGGCATGTGGAGCAGAGGACATGTGTGCAGGTGCATGGAAAGGCCAGAGGTTGGCATTAATTAGCCTAAGTTGCTCTCCTGTATTTATTTAATTTATATTATTGACACAGCGTTTCACTGTGTAGCCCTGACTGGCCTGGAACTCACTGTGTAGACCAGGCAAGCCTCAGAATTTATAGCAATCTATTTGCCTCTACCTCCTGAGTGCTGGGATTAAAGGTATCTACACCTCCTTGCCAACTCCACCTTATTTTTTGAGGTAGGATCTTTCACTAAAGCTGGAGCTCAGTAGCCAGGTGGTGGTGGCACACGCCTTTAATCCCAGCACTTGGGAGGCAGAGGCAGGTGGATTTGAGGTGAGTTTGAGGCCAGCCTGGTCTACAGAGCAAATTCCAGGATAGCCAGAGCTGTACACAGAGAGACCCTGTCTCAAACAACAACAACAACAACAAAGCTGGAGTCTGTGATTTGGTTACAGTGACTGGCCAGTGAGCTACAAGATGGCTCAGCTCCCCTGGGGTTGCAGACACAAGCCACAGCCTCGGGATTTTCTGTGGATGTTGTGGATATGCTTACACAACAAGCACTTCTCTGACCTAACCTCCTCTCCAGCTCCCTGCTTTATTCCTTTATCCTTAAGCAAACACTCAGGGGCTTAGGTACTGGATTCCATAATAAGCTGTACTATGTAATAGCCTAGGTAAGTCAGACTTTCTCATTCTGACCGTCCTGCTCGTTCATGCACATTTCATGCTGAGCTTCAGATGACTGTTGGGAACGCACAGTCTGGCATGAGCGGGCGAACACTCACTTTACAGTTTTCACACCCGTGAGGGTCTCCCTCTGTTTGCTTAGGTCTCATCTCTTACCTTGCAATATTATTTTATGATTCTCTGTACAGGCCTTCTGTTAAGTCTCTTAGTATTTGTGTTCGGGGTTTCTCTCATGATAGTAGACAGAGGGCTCCCCTGGTGCTGTCTTCTGAAGATGCAGGTTTCGCTTGAGGGAAGACCAAGGGAAGGAAAACAGGGAGACTTCTGTAGCATCTAGGCTGCAGCACTCAGGACCAGACAGCTCTGTCTGTGTTAGGAGCTTTATTGGTTCCCTTAGTTACTTTACAGGGTCAGAGAGCTCGGGAACTGATGCTGGTCAGGGTGGAGGGTAGGAAGCAGAGCGAGAACAGGACTGTATGTGTGAGTGCTGGAGTGTTGGGGCTGGGTTCCTGGTCATAGGAGCAACAGGAAAGGAATGGGGATTTGCAGTGAGACTATGGGAGAAGGCATCTACTTTGGTGAGCAGGTAGACGGTACAGTTGTGACAGAGGCATTAGCAGGAAGAAGAGGTCAGTGAGGTGGCAGAGACCTGCAGAATTTATCCATGAGAATACTCAGATCATCAGGAATTCCGCTACAGTGTAGGACAAGACTCCATGGAGAGGAGACAGTGCTTTGCAAGTGTAGTGATAAAGGCTCTGTGTATATGTGTGTGTGTGTGGGGGGTAGGAGCCCACTAAGAGGGCAGCCGGTGGGATGGGAGCCGCACTGAGAAACTGCAGTCCCTCAAGAGAGGATGTGGGCTTCCCGATATCACTGGGCAACCATTAAAGCAGTCTGGAGGTGGTGGTCCACACCTCTAAACCCAGCATGCAGGAGGCAGAAGCAGGCAATCTCCATTGAGTTAGAGACCTGCCTGGTCTACAAAGCAAGTTCCAGGATAGCCTTGGCTGTATAATGAGAACCTGTTTAGAAACAAAACTAAACAAATTCCAAAACCTATTGTTGGCTTTTAGGTCCTGGGAACATGTGGAGCAGAGGTCAAAGCTCCCTTGCCATTTAAGCCAATGCTCTGGTGAGGGGTTCCCTCTACAAGGGGCTGCTGAGCTGCAGGGATCCACCTCAGCATGTGAGAACCATAGGACCTCTGTGTTGCCTGCGCTTGAGTCCTGTGAGTCAGGGCCTGAGAATGAATGTACTCACTCTTTTATATATATACTCATTATATAAATAAAGGATTTATATAATGTTACGTAGTAGATATAATGTTCTGGCTGGCCTTGAACTTACTGGGATTCTTGTATCTGAGCCTCCTGAGTTCTGAAATTGCAGGTGTGAGCCACCATACCTTGTGTGCCATGTAGGTTTAATTTCATCTCCTTTTTATAATACAGACTTGTGAAAACTAAGTGTAATCGGATTTGTGGGATTTCCTTTCAGTTTCTGGGTTTTGTGTCTTGTTTATAAAGCTC
>NC_022017.1:11353452-11385029 GCF_000317375.1 Microtus ochrogaster
TTTTTTTTTTTAATAGATGAATAAGCACGATTTGTTAAAGCTCTTTTGACCATAGTGTGGTGTTCTAGTTAGGTTTCTGTTGCTATGATAAAACACTGAGCAGAAATAGCTTGAGGGAGGGTACAGGCATCATCTAGGGAATCCCCAGAGGAACACTGCCAGTCACTGGCTTGATCTCCACTGCTTACTTAACTTCCTTGCTTATAACCCAGGACCACCTGCCCAGGTGCCACTGCCCACGGTGGGCTGAGCCCTCCCACGTCTGTAATTTGAATAAACAAATCCATTTTCATTTCACACTCAGGAAGGCTGCCTGGGAATAGAAATGGCACAGGGTGTCTCAGTGGGCTGCTGGCTGTACAGAGGGCACAGGTAGGGGTCATCACTCTACTGCTTGGTTTTTATCAACAGCACACAAACTAGAGTCACCTGGGAACTCCAGGAGGAACTTCCCAACAGATAAAATGCCTCTGCACTCTGGCCTCTGGGCCATTGTTTTGACTGCTGATGTGTGTTTGTTTATCCAGAGTCTTGTCAGTTTCTACATCCATGTCAGCATCTTGCGGCTGCTTTCAGACACTGATCTGCTTTGACTTGTGGCGGAAATGAACATACAGATATTATTCTACAGAATGACGGACCTTATTTGCATGCCCATTAGTATGAGTTTCTAAGGAGGCACCTATCTTGCTACAAACCAGATAAACTCTCCAGCTGACTTCCTCTTGTCACGCTCAGCTCAGGGCCTCTTTGATCAGTTTCCCTGTTGCTGCCCCATGTCTTCTTCAGGTGCCAGCTTCTTCCATGGTGTGCAGCCTGGGACACAGAAGCTCTCTCCTCTGCCGCCTTGACTTGCTGAATGGGTTTCAGTAATAGGGGTCCTAGGAGACAGGTATCAGAGAAAACATTCCGGGTCTGGAGATGAGCCTTCAGAGAGGCACTGTGGGTGCTCGTCTGTGAGCATCCGAGCCTGTGGACGGTGCCCTGCCTGCCCCACTAGCTGTCCTCCCAGCCTTTCCCTCCTTTCCTCTCAGCTCTTCCTCCTCTCTCTGGACACCTCTCCTTTGTCCTTATTTTTGGGTCATCTGCCTCTACCCATACTATTCCTTGTTCCCCAGGTGTTTAGGCTCCTTGCAGCTTTTGGGCTCCAGGCTCACTACAGATGCCATGTGGTAGGTTAAAAGGCACTGTGGTTTGGTGATTAACAAGGCAGTGCTGGCTACACATCAGATGGGAAGCTGTCATTGCAGGTCTGTGGGCAACATCTGGGCAGCTGATAAAGGACTTCTTGGTGTGACAGGGCTATCTCAGCAGCCCTTCATTTGGGTCTGGAGTGCTTAGACCTGCTGGAGTCAGTACCTATAGCTTTCTCAACCAGCAGAATTGGTTTGTCTGTAGCAAAGGCTATCATGGCTTGGTTTTCCTGAGTATAAATTGGGAGTGATAGTAAGTGCTTCCTAAAGGGCCTTATAGTTGGGAAGGGTAGGAAAGCCGTGGGCCCCAAGAGGTTGATTGTGTTCTCATTGGAACTGTAGAGAATGGGGTTGGAGTTAGGGTGCTGATCTCGTGCAGGGTGAAGGCCAGCTGCCCATGGGACTCTCTGTAGGCTGGGTCAGTCCAGTGGTGCTCAGGCTGAAGGGTGGGGATTGGGGTCAAAGTCCTGTAGGAGGCTTTCCTGTGCTGGATCCTACATTCCTGGTTCAGCTCAGCCAGGCTTGAAGCCCAGATCTGGAGTAAATCAACCAAATTATCTCTGTTTGACATTCCAGAGAGGCTCTAGGAAGGATTTGTGGAAGTAGGGCAGGAGCTGCCTTCCTCAGCCCCATTTTGGCCTGGGTGTGATGTTGGGGCCATTTGGTAGAACGGTTGGACTGGCTATCAAGCCTTAGTAGGTTAGCTGTCTTCGTGACTCTGGCAGGCTAGGAAGAGGAACCACGCCTTAGGGTCAGCTGGGTCAGCCAAGGCTCAGCTAGGCAGGAGGTGGCTTTCCTCTTAGAACTTCAGAAGAGCCCACTGGCTCTCAGCTGGCCTGTTCCCTTTGAGGCTGGCTTCTGGAGGAAAGCCAGCCAGCCAGCTCCTGGGATCAGGGGACTGAAAGCTTAGAACTCAGCCTGCTGGGAGTTGAGCTAGAACGCCGTTGGAGTGTGAACTGTCGGTGGACGATATGTGTGGTAGGCCTGGGCTCACTGGGGTCCCCTGGGTCCCCTGTAGTCCTATCCCCTTCACACAGTCTGTCCTCAGGCACGTTCCAGAAAGGTCAGGAAGGTGGGTCCACAGAAGTTGGGGAAGACAGCCTTCTGGGCAGTTTGCTATACTTATCTTCCCTCTGCAGCCTTGCACTGTTTGCAGATGTGCATTAGATGAGACACCCAAAAGCCAGCCTGCTTTCTACTTGACACGTGGCTGCTGTCCTCGGGTTGTTTTCTCGTCCTGAGGACAAGGGCATCAGGATAGCTTTCCATTTGTCTAATGATGGGGGCAGGGAGGTATCTCTTAGTTCCTCTTCCCTGTGGGTCTGGTGTCCCCATGACTTCAGCTGAGTGCCACTCAGGATGGCAGAAATACTGACTGGCCTGAACTGGCTTCGTGATGGGAGCAGGACAGATGCCAGGCCACAAAGGACTCAGAGCAGAGTCTGTTAAACCTTTATGCTATCCCTGGAAAGCCAGGGAAGAACCCTTGCCTAGCCCAGCCAGGACTCTGAACTTGGCTCTGGGGTGGCAATTGTCTTGTTTCTGTTGTACTGTTTAGCCTGCACAGCCTTTCTGGAAAGGATGGATAGGGTCCTGAGAGCCCTTGTCCTACTCTTCCCTAAGTGTATGGGGAGCAAGCTGAGCAAGCCCCAGGACATATTGTTGACTCTGTGTGCTGTGGGCAGAAGGTGGGTCCCACACAGGACTCGTCTGGTGCCCTGCTTCTCCCCAAGAGCTGACCTTGGTGTGTTTCCTTATTCATATTTACTCCTCAGGTGTGTGTGACGGCCAGAAGGGGAGACTCCTCTGAGAAAATATTGGCAGGTTTCCTGTCTCCTCGCTGCCTAGAGATTGTTACTCTTGGACACTGGAAGCTGGACCCCCAGGACTGACCATACACCCTGGCCTTTGCTGTTGTACCTCCTGAGACCTAGCTGTGCTGGCTGGACACCAGCCAGAGGACTGAGGGCAGCCAGCATGGAAGAAGAGCAGAGGCTCCCGGGGGCTGCCAGGGGCTTGCTGCTGATTGGCCCTGCCTTCCATTCTCCTAGGCAAGGTGCCAGGAAGCTGGAACTTTGTAATCTGGGTAATTAGCTTCAGACCCTGGACTGAGGCCGGCCAGGTCTTAGGGCTACTTCCCACAGGCTGTGCACCCTGACCCCAAGAGGGAGGCGAGGCGCTGTATACAGAGGCCCTGCCAGCTGAGCAGTTAAATTGTCAGTCCTGCTTGGGGAACGACTGCAGCCACCCCCCCACCTTCCACCCCACCCCCTGCCACACTGTCCTCCCTGCCTAGGCTCTGCCCCTTAGGGCAGCTGGGCCTGGTCATAGTGTGGGGCCTTCCGTTTCAGCCTTGTCAGGAACAGAGGGCACCAAGTCTTAGGAAGGGGATGCCCCCAAGGGTGCCAGTCCAGCCAGCTGCCCCACCCTTCAGGCTTGTCCTGCCCCCGCAAATCCAAATTGTGGTGCCCCAATCAACCCTGTGGGCAGACATCCACCACCATGGCCGAGCACCTGGAGCTGCTGGCAGAGATGCCCATGGTAGGCAGGATGAGCACCCAGGAGCGGCTAAAGCATGCCCAGAAGCGACGTGCCCAGCAGGTAAAGATGTGGGCCCAGGCTGAGAAGGAGGCCCTTGGCAAGAAGGGTCACAAGGAGCAACCACGGAAGGTGTCTGACCTAAGGCCTCGGAAGCAGGTCCTCTTCCCTCCCAGCGTTGCTCTCCTGGAGGCTGCTGCCCGAAACGACCTGGAGGAAGGTGAGTGTGCCCGAGTCTTAGGGCAGGGCACAGCAGGCACTCCCATGTCTGGGTGTGGCCCTGCTGTGTGCTGGCTCAGAACTCCTCTAGCCCCAGCTCTGCTGCCAACAGTCAACTGTCCTTCATGGGGGGGGGGGCATGCAGGAGGTCTTTCTCTGAGAACACCAGAGACAGAATGGTCGGAGCACAGGGTAGACACACACGGTTGCAGAGAAATAGTACTTGGACTGATAGCCATCACCGCCTCATAACAGAGTGCAGGGCTTCCTGCAAATCCATTCCCTTTGTGCATGGCTCCTGGAGAGTGGGCTAGCATTGCTCGCCTTTGGTTAGAGATGGAAAGTAGGTGTTGGCCAGGTCCAGTGTGGGTCCCAGAGCATACGTGGCCTGGCACTACCACACATTTCCCCAGGTCCTGCCTTTGACTTTTATCTTCTTTAACTGGAATCTTCCTAGTATGAAGACAAGCCTAACCTTAGCAGGCCCCCTTTCCTTTCTGCACCCTGTGCTTGTATATAACTTCTGGGGCCTGGAGGAGGAGGCATCTGCTAGCTCTTGAGGACCTAGAGCTAGGTCCTTCCTGCCTTCCTTTTCTTGCAGTTCGCCAGTTCCTTAGTAGTGGGGTTAGCCCCAACCTGGCCAATGAGGATGGCTTGACGGCACTGCACCAGGTGAGCCCTGCAGGAGTGGGGGTGGGCAGGCTGGCCTCTCTGGGGGTCAGGGCATGGGGCTTAGGTTGCTCGTTTGCAGTGCTGCATTGATGACTTCCGAGAGATGGCACAGCAGCTCCTGGAGGCTGGGGCTGATGTCAATGCTCGGGACAGTGAGTGCTGGACACCTCTGCATGCTGCAGCTACCTGCGGCCATCTGCATCTGGTGGAACTCCTCATTTCACGGTAGGACCTGCTGGGTGTCCAGGCGGTGGCTCAGGTGACCCCTCAGGGATGTTTCCTCTGTCTTTACCTCCTCTGTCAACCCAGGGGAAGAGTGTGTTCACTGTGCTTTTGGCCTACTTGGCAGGCTGGATTTCCAACTCTGAACCCAGGGACTCTCCACAGTTTGCATAGGAAAGTGCCATTTGGTCAGTGTTGAGGATGGGCTTGGTAAGGAGGGAAGTGCCAAGGTATAGCTGAGGCCTTTACCCTAACAAGGAAGGTGGAACAGAGAGGCCAGTGGCTTCTCTAGAGTCAGGCACTTCTCTAGTAGGTCCGCCTATAGAAGCTTGGTCCTATACCTATAGAAGCAGATGAGTTTCTTTCCCACACGTAGGTAATGGACGAGGGCTGTGTAGCTAGCAGCTTCCTTGGACTCCTCTTGGAGCTGGTGATGGACTGCAGGCATTCTTCTGGTTCTGCTTTTCCATAATGCACAGGCACCCCTTCTGTGTTCTGGAGCCCCAGAGTCCTTGCACATCTGCAAGTGCCTCTACCCTATTTATGGGAGTAGATGGGCATCATAGACCTGAAGCCTAGATGGACAGAAACTGCTAAGTCTAGCTTGAAGACAGGATCTGGGGCTGAAGGGTGGCTTTTCCAGCAGGAGCCAGGAGCTTTGTTTTCTTCTTCCTCAGGACAGTCCTAGCCTGAGGGCCTCTGGTGATGGGGACTGAGGGCTCCTTGAGCAGGAACTGCTATGAAAGCAGGAGGCTAGTGGCTTGTCAATCTTCCTTGTAGAGGTGCAGAGCTCCTTGCAGTCAACACCGACGGGAACATGCCCTACGACCTGTGTGAGGATGAGCAGACGCTGGATTGCCTCGAGACTGCCATGGCCAATCACGGTGCGTGTGCTGTGCCTACCCACAGGGGGTGATGCCTGAGGTCATGCCCTCTCTGAGCCAGCTTGCCCCTCAGGTATCACCCAGGACAGCATCGAGGAGGCCCGGGCAGTGCCAGAGCTGTGCATGCTGAATGACCTCCAGAGCCTACTGCATGCTGGGGCCAACCTCAATGACCCTTTGGACCATGGGGCCACGCTGGTGAGGACTCAGTCACTTGGGGGTGTCTGTCCTGGGGCAGGTACTTGGAAGGGGTGTGGGGCTGGGATTCAGGGCTGAGTGGTCTGTCTGCAGCTGCACATCGCCTCTGCTAATGGGTTCAGTGAGGTGGCTACCCTGCTGCTGGAGCAAGGAGCCAGCCTGAGTGCTAAGGACCATGATGGCTGGGAGCCTCTGCATGCTGCAGCCTACTGGGGCCAGGTGAGTGTCCACAGGAGCAGGGAGAGGGAAGGTTCCTGGCTCTAGTTGGAGCCCTCAGCCAAGCAGCTACTGCTGGCTGCCTGCAGGTGCACCTGGTAGAGTTGCTTGTGGCACATGGGGCTGATCTGAATGGAAAATCCTTGGTGGACGAGACGCCCCTCGGTGAGTGTGGGGTTGCCTGCATCTGGCAGAAGGGACTGGCCATGAAGATGCCTGTGACACCTCTCTCCATCTCTTCTCAGACGTGTGTGGGGATGAGGAGGTGAGAGCCAAATTGCTAGAGCTCAAGCATAAACAAGATGCGCTCCTGCGGGCCCAGGGCCGCCAGCGCTCCCTGCTGCGCAGGCGGACCTCTAGTGCAGGCAGCCGTGGGTAAGCCTCCTGCTGCAGGTCACTGTCTACCTGCTGAGACCTAGGCTCTGCCCCGTGCATGTCAGCTGGCAGCAGAACCTCAGTAGGCTCCATGGGCAGAGATTGTGAGCTGGATGACGAGGTCTCAACTTCCTCCCTCCCCAGAAAGGTGGTGAGGCGGGTGAGCCTGACACATCGCACCAACCTGTATCGCAAGGAGCATGCACAGGAGGCCATCGTGTGGCAACAATCACCACTCACCAGTCCAGAGCCGCTAGAGGATGAGGACAGACAGACAGATGCTGAGCTCCGGCTGCAGCCCCCAGAGGTGAGGATGCAGCCCCTGTCCTGTCCCACATGTGGGGCAGACTTGGCATGTGATCTTGTTATTTAGTACTTAGTCCTCTATCCTTGCTAGCCCCCGGATAGTTGGGCTAGGCAGCGTGGGTAAGCTGCAGGTCACTGTCTACCTAGGCTCTCCTAGGTATAGGCCCCGGACCTTCCCACTCTCATGTCTGTCCATCTGCCACTTTCACACAACCTGAAGCCCAAGGCTGGGTGGGATAGGTGAGAAAAAGCACCTCCCGATGGCCTCTGGGGTCCTGGCTCTGCCCACAGGAAGACAGCTCTGAGGAGGCCAGGCCACACAATGGCCAAGTAGGGGCCCCGCAAGGGAAGCACCTGTACTCGAAGCGTCTAGACCGGAGTGTCTCCTACCAGTTGAGTCCTGCGGAGAGCAACGCCCCTGATGCCCTCGTCCGGGACAAGTCGCACCACACACTGGCAGAACTTAAACGCCAGCGCGCGGCTGCAAAGCTGCAGCGACCGGCCCCTGAAGGGCCTGAGACCTTTGAGCCTGGCCTGTCTGTTGACACTGAGACCCCTCAACCGGACTGTGGCTTCAGAACAACTGGGGACCCACCTCTGCTCAAGCTCACTGCCCCCTCGGAGGAGGCTCCTGTGGAGAAGAGGCCGTGCTGTTTGCTCATGTGAAATGTGACCCCTCAGTATAGCAGGGTTCAACCCCATGCCCAGCCAGAGGCTTCCTCATGATCTCTGGCCTGGTGGCCCACTCCAGCACATGCCCCAGTGCTGTAGGGGAGCCAGCACAGAGCCCTGTACCCCCTTCCAGCCCAGGACACTGGCCACCTTGCTCAGGGATGGACTATGCAGAGCTAGCTGTACCTGTGGGCCTCAGGCCACAGGCTGCTTATCCTGTGACTCTTGATAAAGGCTGTTTGCCACTGAGCCTCCCCGTGTCTCGCTGGGGAAGGGGCAGGGAGTGCTGCTGGGTTAGGAGCCACCTATGCCCAGGAGTGCTCAAACCTGTAGATGCATGCTGGGGTTTGCAGGTGGCAGCCCCAGCTCTTGTGGGAGGGAAGCTCAAGGCCGCAGGCAAGAAGCCCTGCCTTTACCTCCACCTCTCCAGGCTGGTTCAGCTTCTTGGAGGCTCCTCTGTAACCCTTTGCTTTCCTGAAGGCAGCAGGAGACTTTGGAAGAAGATTCTCCATGGAAGTGCAGAGGGTAACCATGCAGAGGGACAGGGACCCTGGCTAGAAGGGATACTGTGTGTTCTACAGCATTGGGCCAGAGCCAGCAGGGTAGAAGAGGCAGAAGGCTTGCTGTAGGCACTTCCCAGGGTCATGGTCTCGGTTCCTGGCATGCAGCCCTGATCCTGGGGCATATCTGCCAGCTTCCGCCTGTGCTGGTATAGGTGACAAGCACTTGGCCACTCAGGCTGTGCTGGCTAGGCACAATGCATCACAACGAGGGGGGCCCTTTAGGGGCCTCAGGCTGGAGGGAAGAAGGCAATTCTAGATCATGTCCCATTACATTTGGTTTGCATGGCCATCCCTACCAGGTGACATAAGCACTGACCAGGCCAGCTTCGTGTCCTTCCCCAGGGCCTGTCCTTCTTCTAGCACCTGTGGTTGGAGGGTTAGTGTCCTTGGACGGGCTTGGGGGAGGGCTGGTGGCTGCTGGTTAAATTTAGAGTAGCATGTGTGCTGCCTGAAGTCCACCTGCTACCGCTGCTGCTGCTCGGCCCTGTTGGGAGGAGGCAGGCAGGGGCAGGCTCTGCCTGGGCCAAGCCTATATTAATCTGTGCTCTGGCCTAAGGGCCAGAAAGGCCAGTGAGAGGGAGGCCACCTTGTTATCAGGGCCAAGAGATCAGAGGTGAGTGCCTCCGCACAGGGCCTCGAGTGGTGTTTCTTCCAGCCTGCAGGGACAGAGGGATCAAGGCTCACCTCAGGCCTTCCTAGCTGCCTACTGTCCAGCTGAGAAGTCAGGCCCTCAGCCTGAGCCACAGATGGGTCCAGGGGCTTAGATACTCAGTGCTGAGCTTGACCTATAAGGCCAGTGGGAGTGGGGCTCTATGGGCCTATCAGAGCTCACTTCCTGTTCTCTACCAATCAGGAGCAAGAAGGAAGAGGACTTAGTTACCCTTGGCCTGGGTTGTGGCCCTAAGGGCAACCTCAGGCTGATGTGTATAGAGGGTATGAGGGCAGCCCAGGGTGAGGTGTCCAGGACGAGATGTCCTGTCTCCAGGCTCTTCCCCTCCCCCCAAACCCTTGCAGTGCTCATCAGGGACCAAGGTCCAACCGTAACACTGACAGTCCCCATGGAACCCAGAGACCAGACACCTCCCTTCCCTCCCTCCGTGCTCCCCAGATATAGGGAGCCTGGCATAGGTACCTAGGAGAAGGAGATACAATCCACTTGCTTAAGTAAAGATGGTGTGTGTGTGTCAGGTCGGAGAGGGCTAGGCCTCAGCTGGCCCTCGCTAGGGTCAGGCTCCAGTAGTTCCTGGCTCTGTTCTTAATAGACGCGGTTGTTGAATGCTCTCTTCCCCTCATCTCCAGTGTGTCAGATCTTGAGCCATCCGTCTGTCCCTACTCCCCAAGTGGGTCTCCTGCTCCCTCACTGGGACATTAGGCGGCACTGGGCCTCGCCCCAAGCCCCGCCTGCCGCCTTACCACCTCCCTCTGCCTCCCTGGGGCAGATCTGTGCCCAGACTGGTGGGGCGGGGCCCAGGGTGCTGCAGCTCCTTTAGTCCTTTCTGCCCCTTTCGGTAGGACCAGAAGCCTGTGGTGCAGAGGGTGGTGTCTTACCTCAGCAGACTTCCCCTTTCCCAGCCCTGATTCCACGTCTGGACCGGTCTACTTCCCGAGCCAGTATCCTGCCTGGTCTGAGCAGTCATGGCCTCAAGAGCGAATGATCAAAGCCAGGCTTCAAGGAATGGACTGAAAGGGAAGGTGTTAACTCTGGATACCATGAACCCGTGTGTGCGGAGGATGGAGTATGCCGTTCGAGGACCCATAGTGCATCGTGCCTTGGAGCTGGAGCAGGAGCTGCGTCAGGTATTACCTTGGGCAATCGCTGCCCTTCTGCTAAACTTGGGTTGGTGAATTAGTCCCCAGCCCTGGGAATGTGGGACAACGGCAGGAGGGTAACTGTCAGATCTCACTGCCTGCTCTCCTTTCCCAGGGTGTGAAGAAGCCCTTTACTGAAGTCATCCATGCCAACATTGGCGATGCACAGGCCATGGGGCAAAGACCCATTACCTTCTTCCGCCAGGTTAGGCTGCTGTACTGCCTGTGGTCACACACACCCCCCCCCCCAAAAAAAAACTGCCCTGGCCTCATTATTTGGTTCCCCCAGGTCCTAGCACTTTGTGTCTACCCCAAACTTATGAGCAGTCCCGACTTCCCAGAGGATGTCAAGAGAAGGGCAGAACGCATCTTGCAGGCATGCGGGGGCCAGAGCCTGGGTAAGTGCTTGCTCCCGGTGGAGTCCAAGCCTTAGGGAGGGGCAGAGAGAGATAGGTCCCTTGGGAAGCTTGCAGGACTTGCCCTCCCTCACTAGCTTGGCCTCTTTCAGGTGCCTATACCATTAGCTCTGGCATCCAGCTGATCCGGGAAGATGTGGCACAGTACATTGAGAGGCGAGATGGAGGCATCCCTGCAGACCCAAACAACATATTTCTGTCCACTGGGGCCAGCGACGCCATTGTGGTAGAGTGGGCCAGGCCAGAGTAGCCCTATGTGTGAGGCTAGATCAGGCTCAGTCTGGTGCAGCAGCATCGGCTCATGGTAGGGGTGGGGGCGTGCAACCCTGATTGCACTAACACTGTGCTTCCTATCCCACCCACAGACAGTGCTCAAGCTGTTGGTGGCCGGTGAAGGCCGCGCGCGAACAGGTGTGCTCATTCCCATTCCTCAGTACCCACTGTACTCGGCTGCTCTGGCTGAGCTGGACGCCGTGCAGGTGGACTACTACCTGGACGAAGAGCGTGCCTGGTCTCTAGACATCGCGGAGCTGCGGCGCGCTCTGTGCCAGGCACGTGACCGCTGCTGCCCTCGCGTTCTGTGCGTCATCAACCCTGGCAACCCGACTGGTACGCCTCCTATCTGCTCCTCCCCATCTAGCTCCGCCTCATTGGACTCCTTCCAGCCCCGCCTCTTCCGCTGGGACCTGCTCCAGCTCTCCTGACCCCAGAGCACCTGGGTTGAGCTTGGTTCTCTGTTGCCCGTGACTGACCCTGTCTGTGCTGCGTCTCCACACTCCAGGGCAGGTGCAGACCCGTGAATGCATCGAGGCTGTGATCCGCTTTGCTTTCGAAGAGGGACTCTTCCTGATGGCTGATGAGGTACAGACGACCGGGGGAGGAGGGCACACATGGCAGTGGGCAGCAGCTCAGCAGCCAGCCTGAATGACACTGCTGCCCCTCCAGGTATACCAGGACAACGTGTACGCCGAGGGCTCTCAGTTCCATTCATTCAAGAAGGTGCTCACGGAGATGGGGCCGCCGTACGCGACGCAGCAGGAGCTTGCTTCCTTCCACTCGGTCTCGAAGGGCTACATGGGCGAGTGCGTACAGGCGCAGGGGGTGGTAGTGGTGAAATCAGAACTAGTGGAGAACTTTTGGGACCACTGCCATGGCTCAGCAGATCAACAGCCTCTTCCCAGACCAGCCTCATCCTGTGCTCTTCCCGGCAGGTGCGGGTTCCGTGGTGGCTATGTGGAAGTGGTAAACATGGATGCGGAGGTGCAGAAACAGATGGCCAAACTGATGAGTGTACGGCTGTGCCCACCAGTGCCGGGCCAGGCCCTACTGGACATGGTGGTCAGTCCACCAGCACCCTCTGAGCCATCCTTCAAGCAGTTTCAAGCAGTGAGCAGACCAGACCAGGCCAAAGATGTCTGGTGACCCAGCTTTGGGTGGGACTCCAGGGGGAGACATCGAAACCCTCTTCCATAATTCCCTCCTGTGGCTGCAGGAGAGGCAGGAGGTGCTGGCTGAGCTGGCAGCCAAGGCTAAACTCACCGAGCAGGTCTTCAACGCGGCCCCCGGGATCCGCTGCAACCCAGTGCAGGGCGCAATGTACTCCTTCCCTCGAGTGCAGCTGCCCCCGCGGGCAGTGCAGCGTGCCCAGGTGGGGAATGCAGGGTCACGAGGGGGCTGGGTAGGGTGTTGGCCTGGGTGCTGTGACCTGACCACCCTCCTGACCCTCAGGAACTGGGCCTGGCCCCTGACATGTTCTTCTGCCTGTGCCTCCTGGAGGAGACTGGCATCTGTGTGATCCCTGGAAGTGGCTTTGGGCAACAGGAAGGCACTTATCACTTCCGGTGAGACCTGGTATAGTGTTGACCCCCCCACGAATGGGCCTGTGCCCCAGGTTTACTGTTTGTCCTTTTCAGGATGACCATTCTGCCCCCCATTGAGAAGCTGCGGCTGCTGTTGGAAAAACTGAGGCATTTCCATGCTAAGTTCACCAAGGAGTACTCCTAGCTCACACTGGACGGCCTGTGACTGAATCAGCTGAGGGTCCTTGGGAGCCTTCAGTATTTGCTGCTTTTGCCTAGGGTCTGGGCGCCTGTCCCTGCAGGTCCCTAATAAAGCTGGGTGTCAGCCCGACTTGAAGTGGCTGCCTGGGTGTCCCAGCTTTTGATTTGATTGGCTTTGCATAGGCAAATGGACCCTGTTTGAGGAACACTAGACACCTCATATAAAGGAGCCGTGAAGGACGGCTCCCAGGAAAGGGCCTCAGGCTGCCATTCATCCATTTGTCTTAAGAGACGGATGCATCTGTGGCTAGGTCTTCATTATGGTCTTAAATGTGGGGCATGTGGTGACCCGTTCAAATCAACTAACGTGGTAGTGAAGTGTGTGAAGACAAACGTGGGTCACATCTACCTTTTAGGGCCAGCCCAGGGCCACTTGGGAGGGGATGAGGTTGCAGAGAATTCCAGGGAAAAGAGGTCTTAGAGGCTGCGTCAGAAATAGTAACTTTTCCCTGGGCTACACAAATGCGTCCTTTGTTCTGGCACTTCCCGTGCCAACCACAGGGTGGAGCTGTTAAGCAGGGTTACACCAAGTTGGGAGTGACAGCAAGGGCTTGAGACAACTCCAGTGGAGCAAAGCAGGGGACAGCCTTTAGCGAACCACCTCTAGGCACCCTTGGGGGTGCTAAAGGGAGAAAACATCCTAGGGTGGAGACTCTGGAAGGGATGTGCCCCTATGCATAGCAGGTACTGGTGGGGTGCCCTGGTTGGGTCTTCAGTGGTCCTCTGAGGTAAGCAAGAGCAGTTGTGCCCCCCCCCCCGTTATTTGTGCAACTAAGATTGAATTGAGGACCATGGAACTATATCCTGCTGCCACCCTTTCTCAATTTTAAGGCATGGTCTTGCTTGCTAAATTAATCCGAGTCAAACTTAAACACATGATGCTCCTGCCTCAGCCTGAATAGCTGAGATTACAGGTGTTCACAACCATGTCCTAAAGTAGAACCCACTTTATAGATGTGAAAACCTGGGCCCTGCCAGGCGATGGTGGCGCACGCCTTTAATCCCAGCACTCGGGAGGCAGAGGCAGGCGGATCTCTGTGAGTTCGAGACCAGCCTGGTCTACAGAGCGAGTTCCAGGACAGGCTCCAAAGCCACAGAGAAACCCTGTCTCGAAAAACCAAACAAACAAACAAACAAACAAAAATAACAAAAACCTGGGGTCCTGAGACTATTGAAGTTATAGGACAGCAAGCCAATGCCAGGATGCTCAGACCTAGACACAGGGCCATGTGTCGAAATGGGCACAACAGCAGCACCCAGTTGTCTACTATGGACCCAGCTCTTAACCCAAGGTGTCATTTAACAGCCTTATGGTGGCCTTGGGAGGGCATTCTGGGAAGAGGGAAGGGATTGGGCACGGGCCTTCCTTGTAGGGCCAGAATCATGTGAGCTGTACTTGCTACCCTCACTGAACACTAAGGGAAGGGGGTATCATGGGCAGTAGCTGACTCTGGGTCCTGACCTTTCCCACTAAACTCCAGCTTTTGAGGTTACTGCCTTGAGAGACTCTGAAGCCACAGTCATAGCAAGGTATGGGGAACAGCGCCAGAGGCACCATGGGAGCGAAGGGTTAGAAATGCATGCGCCTTTAATCCCAGCACTCAGGAGGCAGACAGATCTCTGAGTTTGAGGCCAGCCTGGGCTACAGAGTGAGTTCCAGGACAACAGAGCTACACAGAGAAACCCTGTCTGGAAAAAAAAAAAACAAAACAAGAAGAGCTTCTGAAAGAATCTAGTAACCATTGAGAACAATGGAAGATACCTTTGAGACCAGCCCGTACCACAGCGTCCTCCCAGCCGCTCGCAGGGGCTGGGAACACGGGAAGCAGGCTGCTGTGTTCAGGTTTGTCACCAGGGGCGCCAGAGCAGACGTTTTCGGTCTGCGAAGGTTATCTGTAGCCTGTTTGACGTTTGCCGCTGGGGTTTTTGGCCAATTGAGGATGAGAATGGGGAATGAATAGGGAATTGGCTCCACCCTCAGCCGAAGGAGTCCGCCTCCCTTGCCTGACCCCTGCGCAAGGCATGCTGGTAGTCATGGGCTGTGCGCAGGCCCACCGAGCTCAGGTTTATTCCCGTGTTTTCTCTCAACTTCGGTACTTCCGGCATATCGGTGCCCCAGTGTGCGCTTCGGGATCTTGGCCTGATTGTCCCTGAGCCTATATAGATGGACTAGAGCCTGGCCTTTCCCGCTGAGCCGTCTGATTCACTCCGAGCTGGACATGCACGGGAAGCTGCTGCTGCTGGCCGGCCTCTATCTTGTGCAGGGTCTGCCCTACGGACTGCAGTCCAGCTTGCTGCCCATTTTACTGCGGGCCCATGGCCTCTCCCTGACACGTGTGGGCCTGACCAAGGGATTGTATGCACCATGGCTGTTCAAACTGGCGTGGGCGCCACTGGTGGACAGGCGGGGCTCCCCTCGGGTCTGGTTAACACTCAGCACAGTGTCCCTGGGTCTGGTGTGTGGGCTGCTGGCCGTGTTCCCTCCCCCGCAAGCTGGCCAGACAGGGCTCCCCACCATCATGATGGGGCTGCTACTGCTGCTCAATCTGGGTGCAGCAGTGCAGGACGTAGCTCTGGACACGGTCGCTGTGCAGCTCCTGGAGGCAAAGGAGCTGGGGCCTGGCAACACGGTACAGGTGGTGGCGTACAAGCTGGGGTCAGCATTGGCTGGGGGCGGGCTCTTGGTCCTCTTCCCCACCCTCTCTTGGCCACTGCTTTTTCTGCTCTTAGCTGCCACCTACTGGCTGGCTGCTGCCTTAGCCTGGGCTGCACCAGCCTTGGGACAGCTGCCTCGGCCTCAGGTCTCAGAACAAAACCCCCACACACCCTATTTTCTACAAGATTTGCTGGCTGTGCCTGGGACCCTTTGGACAGCAGGCTTTGTTCTCACCTACAAGCTGGGTGAGTGTATCTTTGAGTTCGGCAATGTCAAGCTCGGAGCCCTCGCTTCCCTAGGGCCCTGAAACCCACTTAGCTCTCAGCCCAGCCCTCCCCAGAGCTCTGTAGCTCAGTCTTCTCCCAGCTTCAGCCACAGCCCACGGGTGTTACTGATAGAGCTTTTTCTAACACCTGGGACCCATGGGCCTGGCTGGTTGGAGGACGGAGGCCCCAGGAAGGGAGAAAGGAGAAGGGGTCCATCCTTGCTTATGATCTCTGTAGGTGAGCAGGGTGCTGGCAGCCTGTTTCCACTACTCCTGTTGGACCGTGGTGTTTCTGCCTCAGACTTGGGGCTATGGAGTGGCTTGGGTGCTATGACCTGCTCCATTGCTGGCTCCTCTCTAGGGGGAGCTCTACTGGCCAGGCACTGGTAAGCACTCCCCAACCCTAATGTGACCCTCATCTCCACCGTCTCCCAGGGAGTCTTGCCATATTCAGTCTCCCAATTCCCACCCCAGGCAGCCTCTCTCCCTGTTGAGGTCAGTGCTGCAGCTACGCCTTGGGAGTTTGGCCTGCCAGACGGCTCTGCTTTTCTACCTCAGTACCCCAGGGGCCAGTCTGGAGCCCGGTACAATCATGAGAGGTGAGAGGTCAGCCTTGACGAAGGAGGGAGGGAGCAAGAGCAAGGGGCCCCGCTGACATTTGCTCTTGTAGGGGCAGCTTTGCTGAGCCTGTGTCTACAGCAGTTTCTGGGTGGTGTGGTCACCACGGCCACATTCACCGTGATGATGCACTGTAGCCAGTTGGCACCCAGGGCCCGGCAGGTAAGAGGGCAGGGCAGGGATGCCCGGGGGCTGCAGGGCTAGGGAGCCACCAGGTCCTGATCTGTACTTCCATCCCCAGGCCACACACTACAGCCTCTTGGCCACTCTGGAACTGCTGGGCAAGCTGCTACCGGGGACCCTGGCTGGAGTGCTGGCTGATGGCCTGGGCCCACGCCTCTGCTTTGCTGCCTTCCTCGTACTCTCGGGTCTGCCCATTCTGGGTCTCAGCCTGGCACCCAATAACCTGACCTGAGCTGCCATGTATGGCCTGGATGGCTGGAACACACGAGATGTAGCCATCCTCAAACTGAGGACTCTGTTGCCAGAAAGGACATAAAATTGCTTTTTATTTGCACTTTGGTTTTGGCTAACGGTCAGTGATGGCTACGTCATTGCCTCACTAGCACACGAACCCGACACCCTCGGTGTAGCAGCCACAGTCTGGCTTGCCCCATGCCCCACCATGTAGCTCTCCCATGGAGGGCGGTCATCGGCTGCTGAGCAGGAGCTCTTCTGTAGCCAAGCGCATCAGGGCATGGAAATCCAGATGTAGATACTTCCTCCAGAAACGCTGGTCCTGCCCATACACCTGGGCTGGGTAGCAGGGACTTGCTGTGATGGAGCAGAAACGTAGGCCTGAGGACTCAGCCGGCTCTAGCACCCAGCTCCTCCCTAATGAAGGCAGCCCTGTGGCCCTCACCAATGCCGTGGAAGATGCGGGCCACAGCCCGTCCTGAAAACCTTTCCTCTGGCCGCACAGACAGGAGCTGACGGATATCACGGCGAATATGGTCCTCCCAGTCCTGAAGCTGTGGGAGTTGACATGTGACATGTGACCTTCCCTGCTCCCCATGGCATCTGTCACATAAAATCACACCCCAAGTAGCCCAAGAAACCTTGAGCCAAGCAGGGGTTGGACTGTGGGGTTGGGTTGTACGTGGGCATGTCATTATCCTTGGCTTTAGGAATCACCCATCTTCAGACGGGTGGCACTTACCTGGTTCTGCCCAGGCTCTGGACCCTGCTCATCCTTCACAGTTTCCTCTTCCTCAAAGTAGTGGCTGAGCAAGGTCTTCAGCTGGCTGCTGCGGTCCTCATCCGACTGCTCTAGGCAGGGTCCACAGCTGGGAAAGGCCACACTGGGGACGAGACAAACCTGTCAGGAGTGCCCCTGGGGTCGGAGTGGGTGGCCTGGGCTCTGCCTACCTTCTTCCCACCTGCGAAAGGCCTTAGCTATCTGGCGTAGATGGGCCAGGGCCTTGTGTTCTCGAGCCTGGACGCGGCTGTATAGAAAGTCGCAGATCTGGTCCTTGTCCTCATCTGTCAGGTCACCAGGACTGTGCAGGTGAAAGGCCAACTCGCTGAACTCCACAAGCACCCCTGTGCCCCGGGGTGCGCCTGTCAGCAAGTGTGTCAGTCAGAGGCGGCCAGGGGGCCAGCACAAACTAGACTGAGGGAGGGCTGGGCATACCTTTCCTTGGTCCTTGGTCCCACTGCAGCTGGAGGAGAGCTTGCCGCACAGAGGCCAGCTCCCAGCCCATCAAGTCTGCCAGCTCCACCATGTCAAACTCCAAGGAGCTGCTGCCCCGACTTGTGTCTTTAGGTGGCCACTTGGCCCAGCATGCAGCCAAAGGGGGACACCTGTGCCCAGGGGACAAAGGAGTATGTGGCCAGCAGCTCCAGTTCTTTGTCTTCATCCTTAGCCGGAGGTGAGATATGCTTACCTGTGGGCCAGAGCTTGCAGCTGGGCAGGGCCCCCAGGGCAGCACAGACGGCAGTGGGCATAGGTATAAGGCAGCAGCTTCAGCCAATGTCGAGGGTGTAGTTCCAGATAGCACAGCAGAGTCTCAATAGCTAGAGGCAGAGGAAGGCTCAGAGGCTGCTGATAGCCTCTCCCTGTACCCCATATCTTCTTGGCTCCTTACCCTCCTCTGTCATGTCCAGAGCCTGTACTGTAGACTGCACTGGGAGTGCCCGCTTATGGCCTTGGCAGGCCTTTCCCAATACAGGGTGTGTTTGTTGGCTGTTGTGCCTCCGGGTGCATGTACAGGGTGGGAAGACACGCTGCACCAGCTTCTTCACAGCCAGGAAGTCAGTGCCATCAGCATGGGCGTGTCTGCGCAGTTCCCAAAGGTCTTCACCCTGTGTTGAGACAGTCATATGCATACGGTTTGGGGCTAGAGTGGCAGCTGCAAGGAAAACAGGATTGTAGCTGGGACCGAAGTGGCATGGCATACGAAGAGCGTAACCCCTGGGGAGACGGGGTGCCAACCTGCGGCTGCAGGAACAGGTGACAATGGGCGGGCTTCCCATCACGTCCTGCACGACCAATCGCTTGCACATAGCTCTCAAAGTTTGGAGGCAGTCCCAGGTGTAGCACAGCCCGAACATCTGACCGGTCCAGCCCCATCCCAAAGGCTACTGTGGCCACTACCACCCGCAGGTGGCCCTGCATGAAGGCCTGTTGCACTCGTCGCCGTTCCTGGCTGCACATGCCAGCATGGTATGCTTCAGCTACAGCCTCGGGGCCGCAACCTTTAGAGAAGGTGCACAAATGGTTGATGGAACCGAGCAGGCATGCAGAAGAAAGGGTCCCTGGGGGCCCAACCCTATACATGCCTACCTCTCACCATGGACAGGCAGGTCCGGAGGAGTGCAGCCACCCGTTCTGTATCCTTCTGTCGATGGCAGTAAACAATAATAGAGTCCAGGGTACGAAAACGGTCACCCTGCAGCAGTGTCACCAGAGCCTGGCAATAAAGAGCGATTAACATGGCGGGTTGTGGGCGTCTGGGGCCCCTGGGATGCACATAGCTACCTGGTCTGAATCTCGGTCCATGGACACAGAGAGGTGCAGATTGGCAGGGATGGGGGCCAACCCACTGAGCTCAGGCTCTTCTGCTATGCCCAGGTGCTGGGCCACGTCACGTGCAGTGCTCCGTGTGGCCGTGGCTGTGAGACCCAGAAAGCAGCGCACACCCATCCGCTCCCGAAGGACCTGAACCGGGGACAGTGCTGAGTCACTTAGCCCACCTGGGTCCCAGTCCACCTCCACCCTGACCCCAACAAAAGCTCACTTTGCAAACACGCAGGTAGCAGGGCCGGAAGTTGTGTGACCACTGAGACAGGCAGTGGACCTCGTCAATGCAGGCGAAGGCAACTGGAGGCAGCTGAGAGGCATCGGGGAGGCTGGCAGGGCCCTTAGCCCCACACCTGACCAAGGCCTCAGGGGACACAATCAGCACCTGCACCTGGGCTGCCTTTACCTGAAGGGAAGAGGGCTATGGGCACTGCCCAGAGGGATGCCCACTACCACCCATCCATGGGGCCCTCCTGACCTTTTTCAAGACAGATTCTCGCTGTTTCTTGGTCATACCTGAGTGGAGGCAGGCTGCCTTCAGACATGGAGGCAGGTCAGATACCTGTGAATGCAATGCTGTCACAGTCCAGCACAGCTCAGTCTCTGCCCCTACTCAACCCTCTGGAAGGAAAAGCATCAGATGCTGGGTCCTGGGAGAAAAGTTCAGAGCTGGCCACCTATGGACCTGCACACCCTGGAGATAAGGAACTAGGTGAGAACATTGGGCACTAGGCTGTGCTACCCTTAGGAAGGTCGGCTGGCCTTTGGTGTGTTCAGGAAACGAGAAGCATCCAATGGCACCAGAGGTATCAGTTTGCAGACTTTCCAGGTACTAAGCCTGTCCAATACCTGGTCATCCATGAGTGACAGGAGAGGAGAGACCACCAGTGTGAGGCAGGGGCTTCGCTGGGCATACAGCAGTGCAGGAAGCTGGTAGCACAGAGACTTGCCAGCACCCGTGGGCAACACCAACAGAGTGGAGATGCCTGGACAGGACAAGAGGCGGCTGTAAGGCTCAACTTGCCAGACACAGCTTGGTGCAATTCTAGACAGTCACACCTACCCGAAAGAATCCGCATGACTGCACGTTCCTGACCAGGGCGGAAGGCTTGGTGCCCTAGCTGCTGTAGGGCCTGGAATACCTTAGCAGGGGTTTCTGTGGACACAGATGTGGTGGTGTGAATGAGAATGGCCCCCACAGACCCCCATAGGCTCATGTATTTGCATGCTTAGTTCCTATCTGGTGAACCATTTGGGAAGAATTAGGAGGTGTGGCCTTGTTAGAAAAAGTGTGTCAGCTGGGCGGTGGTGGCACATGCCTTTATTTTTATTTTTTGGTTTTTCGAGACAGGTTTTCTCTGTGGCTTTGGAGTGGCACATGCCTTTAATCCCAGCACTGGGTAGGCAGATCTCTGTGAGTTTGAGGCCAGCCTGGCCTACAAGAGCTAGTTCCAGGACAGGTCCCAAAGCTACAGAGAAACCCTGTCTCGAGAAAACAAAAACAAAAGTGTGTCACTGGGGGGTTGGCTTTGAGGATTTCAACAGTCCAGGCGAGGTAAAGTATCTCTGTCTCTGTCTGTCTCCTTGCCGGCCGATCAGGATGCAAAGCTCTCAGTCACTTCTCCAGCACAATGTCTGCCTTTCTGCTTCCCACCAAGATAACAGACTAAGCTGCTGAGATGGTATGCAAGTCCCAGTTCAATGCTTCCTTTTCTAAGAGTTGCCTTGGTCACGGTGTCTCTTCACAGCAATAGAACAGCGACTAAGACATGTGTTGGGGAAGACTCTGAACCATTAAATTTCACTCACCTGCTACCTGCCCCAGGAGCCCTGGGGGGTAGAGGGGCAACACTGGGCAGGGAGGACAGGGCATCTGTAGCTTTAGCCCATCGGGTTCTGTGTCCTGACCTGCTTGGATAGGCAAGAGGGTGATGTGGGGGCACCAGAATCCACAGACCACCCTGGCCCAATGGCCTCTGGTCACATCCACCCATCCCCCTCACTTACCAGAGAGGGGGCAGGAAGGAGAGGCTGTCGTCTGTGCTACTTCTTCCAAAGCAGAATCGGGCTGTTTGTCTTCCCTGCCACCTTCCTCCTGGAAGGTCAGGGTGGAGCCTGGAGCAGAGTTAAGAGCTGGTGGAACCTTCTGTTTGCATAAGTAATTCTCTAGTCCCCCTTCCCGATGGTTAAATGTCCCAGCACTCATGGCAGAGGTTTACCTGGCTGGGAGCACTGCGATGCCCAGTGCCCAGACTGCCCGCACCGGAAACAAGTGTCCCTCGTTGTGGCTCTGGGTCCACTTCCCCCAAACTGCTCCCTTTTCTTCTTCCACTTTTGCTTCCATACCTGGGGAAGCCCATAGGGATTACTCAAGAGGGAGATGGGAGGCGAGGAAAGGCCGGCCTGCTCCATTCAGCACGTCTCACCTGCTTCCGGAGAAGCCTGCCTCGACTGGCCCCAACTCGCACATAGCACTTCTGTTTCATGTTGAGTCGAACGTAGTTCCCCCTGTCCAGGGAAGCTGCTCGAGGGGAGATGTGGATGCGGGCAGTGCCCTTGGCCTCTGTCTTGGCCTGCTTTGAGCGGGGCTGAAGAGCGTTCACTTGTGCAGGTTCTCCTGGAGCCTCTTTCTCGTGTGCTGTAGTCCTGGCTCCCTCAGATAGCTGTCCTGCTGGGCTGCTGTCCCGGGCTTGTGCAAAGTCCTCAGAATCCTTACTCCATTTCCTATCTTCATCGTTGCTGGGTGTGGGGCTCGGAGGCTGTAGGGCCAGGGCATCGGGGCTCTGTGACTTTTTTTCTGAATGAATACCAGGATCAAGGACATTTGCCTTGCCTGACTTCTGAGGTTGTGACTCCTTTGCATCCAGGTCAAGCCCACAGGCATCAGGAACCTCTAGAAGGTCGGAAACTCTGGCATGACACCGCTCTAACCAGCCAGGGTCTAGTGAACTCAGCCGAAGGCTCAGGGATGCCTGAAGCTGTTGGAGCTGGCCTAGCCTTGGCTGGGGCTCAGGAAGTCGGGGAAGTATATCATTGGTTTCATCTGGACAGGTCCTTGGGCCTGGTGGCCTTGGGGTGGTCGCCGTGGACAAAGATCTCTTCTGAGGCTGGAGTTTTCGGCTCAGGGTTGGCCTAGTCTAGGTTGGGGAAGATAGAACAGCAAGTAGGATCTCAGGACCCTGGGCTCTGCAGACGTTTGGGACAGACAAGAAGCTGACAGTGAGGTCCCTGTGAGCACCTTAGGAGCCGAGTCCCACTTACTGCAGAAGCACATGTGTGTGTGCGTGAGCATGTGTGTGCGCTGTAACGAAGGGTGGACGCAGAAGGGCCCTGGCAAACGACCCCAGAGCCAAAGGCAGTTCTGGGTTCACCTCCACTTCTTACCTGTAGCTTTGCGTTTTTCAGATTGGCTTTGAGCCTTTCCCCATAGTCTTGTACTGAACTCAATGGGCCCTGCCTGGGGACAGGCTGTGTATTCTGGGTTGCAGCTCGATTCAAGTGGGGTCCCCAGCAGCTTGGCTTCTGTGCCTGCAGCAGACAGTAGCGGACTAGACCACGTTAAAAGGTGATATGGGCACAGAAGTGCCTCCAAAGCTTCCCCTCAACCCCCACGGGAGGGCCTGGCCACCAAACTTGTGGGATCCACGGAGGCATGGCTGCAATAGCTCTTGGCTCCAGCCGTTTGACCATACACAACGTTGACTGGGATCAAGGGCCAGTATACCTCCTCAGCTGCCTCGGCGAGAGACTGCTCTTGGCTGCGGTGTCCGTCGCCAGCCTGGCGCACTGCATGCTTTAGGTTACGGTACTCACGGTAGAGCGCTGAGAAGGCAGGGGTCGGGGGTCAGGGCTCACCTACTAATCTTAGCCCCGTCCCAGGCCCGCCAGCCCAGCGCTCACCGCGGGTCTCCTCGGGGGCCGCCTCCACGTCCTCCTGGGAGAGAAGCTCGTCAGCCACAGGCTGCGCCTGGGTCCCCACTCACCTCCCTGTCCGTGCCCCCAACCCCACCTCACCTGCGCTGGCCGTCTCCCGTGCAGCCGTGCGAAAGCGCGTTCCCACTCCTGCAGAAGCGCGCGAACGCTCGCAAGCCGTTCCATGGCTGTCAGATCCTGCGTCTTGGGAATCTCCCGCCGCCGCTTGGAAGTGTCGTTCTGCGCCAATGGGAGCTGGGGGCGGGCGACGCCAGGCCGGGCGGCCAATTCGTTGAGCCCTGGAGGGGCGGGACCTATCGTGTTACGTCATCGCGGCGCGCCACTGCTGCGCGGCGCTTGGCGAGACTAGCGGAGGGGCTGGAGGCCTTGGTGGTGGGGGCGGATGGGCGGATGAGTTGGTGCCGCTGGGCTGGCATCCGAGCCCGGCCAAGAGACGGCAGCTGTAAGGGTCACGGCACTTGGACGGATTCTCGGGAGGTGCCGCTGTGCGGGGATGGACCCGGGTGAGCCCCGCCAGCGCAGGGCGACCTAGGGACGGGTGAGGATGTTCTGGACCTTCAGGGGCATGCTCGTCCGGGTTAGTTGAGGTTCCTGGCTTGATTCGTGAAGGATCCGGGCGTGCACATCTATGTGTCTCACCTCAGAGACCGTTCTCTCCTGTGTGCGGCATTATGCCCCCAGAAGCAATCTTTGCTTGGAGGCCAGGCCGACTGCTTTCCTCTTATGACAGGTGCTCGATCGGTTTGTCCTGTCAGCGAGGCAGTCCTCGCGAGATTACCCTAAGGTACAGCCAGATCGAGTATAGTCATCCGGGGTTTCCCAGGGACTTGTCTCTTAAGGACTTGTTTGGGGTTCTGCAGCCTTTCTGCTCCTTACCCCTTGTCCCGTGCTATAACTCTGGGCAAGTGTAGGTCTTAGTTTTCCAATCGGTTCCAGGGTGAAGGCTGTAATGTGGTTCTGAGGGTAAGGTGACTGTGTGTATCAGGAATCCTTCAACCTCAGGGTCTTTTGCGTGGAATGCTTTGACGGCCTCTGCCTGGATCTTTTAGAATTCTGTGAATTTAAGACTTGGTGGTTGGTCTCTGTGCAATGATTGCTCAGTGAAGTTGGGATTCCCAAATAGGAGGCAAAGACTACAGACGGTGACAGTTACTTTTCCTCAGGGATTTCTGTGCCTGGTTATATCCTAGAAAACCGTTATCTCTAGCCCGGTTGTGGTGGCGCATGCCTTTAATCCCAGCACTCGGGAGGCAGAGGCAGGTGGATCTCTGTGAGTTCGAGGCCAGCCTGGTCTACAAGAGCTAGTTCCAGAACAGGCACTAAACTTAATGACCTTGATCTCATAGGCTGCACAGCGCCTGTGCTCAGGATCCTTTTTGGAAAACTAATCCTGGCACTAGAAGTTGTGCTTAGATTTCCTTAAATCCAGGGACATGCCTGTTGTATTGATAGGAAGAGAGACCCGGGGTTTATTTTACTTTAAAATATTTACTTTCCCTTAGTTTCGTACGTCTATGTCTGAGTGTATGTGCACGCACCGCGTGCATAAGGATCCCTGTGAGACCAGGAAAGGGCATCCCCATCAGGTCCCTTGGAACTGGAGTTTTAGGTGGCCGTGACACACCACGTGGGTTCCGGAAACCAAACCTGGGTCTTTTGCAAGATCAGTAAAATGCTCTTAACCCTTGAGCCATTTCTCTACTCCCAATCTTACAAACAAACGAACAAACACCCAAACTTTTAAAACTCAAGCATTGGGCCAGCCAGCCAGTGGTCTCCTGGGATCGTCCTGTTTTCTGCTGACTCCAATTCTGGCTGTTTTTACACAGGTTCTGGGATCTGAAGTTTGGTCCTCACTTTTGTTTGGCAAGCTTCATACAAAGTTATCCCCCAGTCCCTCCCTTCTTTTTATTTTTGAAGATAGGGTGCTATTGTGTATGGATAAATAGATTAGGTGGACCATGAACTCACCAAGATCCACAGGCCTCTTGCTTCCCTTGGTGCTGAAATTGAAGGTGTACAACTAACTCCATGCCTAATAAATGTTTATTTATTTATTGTGGTTTTTCAAAGCAGGGTTTCTCTGTAGCTTTGGAGCCTGTCCTGGAACTCACAGAGATCCACCCGTCTCTGCCTCCCAAATGCTGGGATTAAAGGGCCCACCTTTTTTAATGTGCCTTGGTGTTTGTTTGCATGTATGTCTGTGTGAGGGGCTTGGGTCCCCAGGAACTGGAATTACAGACAGTTGTGAGCTGCCACGTGGGTGCTGGGAATTGAACCCTGGAAGAGCAGCCAGTGCTCTTAACAACTGAGCCATCCCTCCAGTGCCTTATTTCACTCTTGAGGAAGGATTCCTGAGTCACATCTGTGACTTGAGAGACCTAAAGTGTCGATGCTGGGCCCCGCAGAGCAGCAGCTGTTTCCAGAAGGCCACACGTGAACGAGCAGGTTAGTGACAGTGTGCCACTACTTATGTTCCGCTTGATGGCTCGGTTTCCCCTAGGAACTTACTAGAAATTACCCCTGCCAGATAGGATGGCACATGCTTGTAATCCCAGAAGAGGCAGGAGGATTGCCACAAGTCCAAGTCAATCCTAGGCTATGAAGTGAGACCCTGTCTCAAGCCAGACAAAGAAGCATTCCTTCTTGCACCTCCTTCCACGAAGTCCCAACTCCATGTCAGATAGCGCGATGGACTTTGTACCACGGACAATTTGGAGAGGGTGTGGCCTGATTTGATTTGCCTGGGGTTTCTCTTCCCTAATTAAGGTCCCTCTCCTGCAGGTGGCTGTCTGCCCAGCCCAGCGCCATGCACACGCTTGTGTTCCTCAGCACACGGCAGGTGCTTCAGCGCCAGCCAGCTGCCTGCCAAGCACTGCCCCTGCTGCCCCGGGAGCTCTTCCCCCTGCTGTTCAAGGTGGCGTTCATGGACAAGAAGACGGTTGTGCTGCGGGAGCTGGTGCACACATGGCCCTTCCCACTGCTGAGCTTCCAGCAGCTGCTGCAGGAGTGTGCCCACTGCAGCCGCACCCTGCTGCAGGAGTGTGCCCACTGCAGCCGCACCCTGCTGCAGGAGCGGCTCAGCACAGAAAGCGTGCAGGCTGTGATCTTGGGGTTGACCGCCCGGCTTCACACTTCAGGAAAGGAGGCTGGCACGCAGCCCCTTTGCAGGTACGCATTTGTCTGAGGGGCCCACAGGCTAGGAGTACAGAGAAGATTCACTGGGTTGGCGCCAGGGTGGTCCTGAGGTGAGAAGGAGCGCGGGAGCGCAGGGTGGGAATAGCCATAGCTTTGGTACAGGCGGCTGGGAGGAAGGTAGGCCTTGCCCCCTCATTCCCTGCCTCGGGCCATCCTTGTTCCCAGGAAACATGCATTGCGGGTACTGGATATGACTGGTCTTCTGGATGATGGCGTGGAGCAGGATCCTGGAACCATGAGCATGTGGGACTGCACAGCCGCTGTCGCCAGAACGTGCATTGCCCAGCAGCAGGGCGGGACTGCTGAGCCAGGGCTGTCCCCGGTCCCCGTGGAAGTTCGTGTAGACCTTCGGGTGAACCGGGCTTCCTACACATTCCTTCGTGAGGCACTCCAAAGTAGTGTGGACAGCCCCCTGCGGCTCTGCTGCCGGGACCTCCGGGCTGAGGATCTGCCCATGCGCAACACTGTAGCCCTGCTGCAGCTTCTAGATGCGGGCTGTCTGCGCCGGATAGACCTGCGCTTCAATAACTTGGGCTTGCGAGGCCTGTCTGTCATTATCCCACACGTGGCCCGCTTTCAGCACCTAGCCAGCCTGAGGCTGCACTATGTGCATGGGGACTCGAGGCAGCCTTCTGTGGATGGTGAGGACAACTTTCGCTACTTTCTGGCGCAGATGGGCCGCTTTATCTGCCTTCGGGAGCTCAGCATGGGCTCCTCTCTCCTTTCAGGCCGGTTGGAACAGCTGCTCAGGTGAGTGGTCCCCACCATGGCTCTGTCCCCTCTTTGTATGAGGACTCCTTGGCCTACCCGCCCATGACCCTTCTGTAACCCCTTGTCCCTGCAGCACCCTGCAGAGCCCCCTGGAGAGCCTAGAGCTGGCCTTCTGCGCACTGCTGCCCGAGGACCTGCGCTTCTTGGCTCAGAGCCCTCATGCTCCCCACCTCAAGAAACTGGATCTCAGTGGCAACGACTTGTCAGGCAACCAGTTGATCCCCTTCCAGGGTCTGCTGCAGGCTGCCGCAGCCACATTGCTGCATCTCGAGCTGACTGAGTGTCAGCTTGCTGATGCCCAGCTGTTGGCCACACTGCCCACCCTGACTCGATGTGCCAGTCTGCGCTACCTTGGTCTCTATGGCAACCCTTTGTCTATGGCTGGACTTAAAGAGCTGCTCCGTGACTCTGTGGTACAGGCCGAGCTGCGCACTGTGGTGCACCCCTTCCCTGTGGATTGCTATGAAGGCCTTCCTTGGCCACCACCCGTCTCTGTCCTTCTGGAAGCCTCCATCAATGAGGAGAAGTTTGCCCGTGTAGAAGCTGAGTTGCACCAGCTGCTGTTAGCTTCAGGCCGTGCCCATGTACTCTGGACCACTGACATCTACGGGCGCCTGGCTGCAGACTATTTCCGCCTGTGATCGCTAGGGTCTTGAGGGGCAGGTCAAGCCCTGTGAGACTCTGCTGGATGCCTGACTCAGAGGCTTTCCTAGGCCACTGGCTGTACCTCCAGTCTCCGTGCTTTGTATCTGCTCCCAGTAGCTGGCTGACTGTTGCTATCTCAGGACGGCACTCCCCTACTCCGAACGGCGGCACCTGACTGCCCGCCTGGGATGTTCCCTCTGCAGAAAACAGCAGTCCCTGGGCACATCCCGTGCCCTTAAGAGTGCAGCGCACTGGGGTGGAGGTTAGGATGGTCGACTTCAGGTAGTAGTCTTGGAATATCCATGCAGTCTGGGGCCTTATGCTGCACATCCCGCCTGGCATCTGAGGCACCCTATTACCTGGTCTGTAGGGTGTGAGCAAGGTACAAACGTGCAGTATCTGGAACTTGAATTCATTTTTTTGTTTGTTTTGTTTTTTTTTTGGTGTGTGTGTGTGTGTCTGTCTGTCTGTCTGTCTTAATTGGATGGGAAAGACTTCCCTATGTTTCTGGTGTTGCCTCATCACAAGGTGCAAACTATTATCCAAGCAATTGCCCCATTTCCTCACTAGGTTATCCCACTATTCCTACGGTCCAGAGCCAGGGTGAGCCGCCAGAGTTGGCAGCTGGGGATACCTTATCCATGGCCCCTGACATTCACAGATCCATGATTCCCGACCTGACGACCCCAACACCGCGCTGTAGCTCGACTCCCGACCTGAAGGCTCCAACACACAGCGCGGTTGCGTGGCTTCAACTTTACTAATGAACAGGTGCGGGGCTGCACCGGCCAATCCCCGGTGCCCACGTCATTGACACGCGCGGCGGACTTAGCAATGGATCTCATAAGCTACACGTGGAGGGAGGCGTAGCCCAGACGAGAGCCCTTCGGGAGGGTTTTGTTCCGGCGCCTCCTCAGGCGGTACCTCAGCGAACAGGGGCTTGGAACGGTCGATGACGAACATCTCGTGCCCTCGTTCATCTCGGAGTTCCTCGAGCTGCGCAAAGGTGCAAGGCCCGTCTGAATAGTCGTTGACGAACAGTGTGCCTTCCCCCGGCGGCGCAGGCACCTTTTTCCGCCGGCGTCGGCGTCGGCAGATCATGGCAGCCAACAAGAGCGCAGTGAGCGCCAGCAGCGCGATGGCTGCCGCGATCGCTGTCTGCGTTGCTAGGCCCAGGGCGCGGAAGGCCATGCTACCCGCCTCGTGCCGGGGCTCGTGTCCCATAGGGCTTGTAGCCGGGCCCTGCGGGGCGGGTGGCTGCTGTGACTGCTGCCGGGACGCGTTGACCAGGAGATGGAAGTGCACACGCGCTTTGCCGCCAGCATTGGCGGCCTCGCATTCGTACTTGCCGGCGTGAGCCAGTGTGATGTTGGTGAGGAAGAGCATGCCGCTGCCGGTGTCACGGGTCGCATGCCCACCCAAGCCTGATGTCCCACCTTCCAGCTGGGCTTGGGCTTGAGGTTTGCCATCGCGAGGCTGGGGCACCTTTCTCCAGACCACCAGGGGCTGTGGGTATCCCGATGCCTGGCAGGCTACCTGCAGGTCCTCCCCCAGGTTAGCTGTGAGCTCCGGGGGCTCCACGTTCACAGAGGGAGGAATGCAGATGAGGCTGCCACCAGATACTTCTAGTAGACTCTGAAGCGCCAGGCGTGGGGGCTCTGCACATGTGATCTTCTTGTCTCTGGAGCTCAGCAGCCGGCGGCCCCCCTCTTTGATCCAAGAGCCCAGCCAGTGAAGGGCACAGTCACATCGCCATGGGTTCTCTGTGTAGGCAGAACACAGCCTAGGTAGAGAGATGGTTCTGCTGTGCAGACAGAAGCCCTATTCCCCTCTTACAGATACCTATGGAGTCCCAGACCCTTACCATCTTCCCTCAGTCCAAGTTCCTAGGAGGGGGGGGGTATGTGTGTGACCCCAGTTCCTGAAAGAGCATCCGCTTCTCTGATGTCCTATTGCAAGTCTCCACGTCCTTGCATATTCCAGCATCACCGAGACGCTGTTGTCAAGGCACTCCAGTTTCTGCCTGCCCGCTCTGATGAGAAGCTGCTCAGCTCTGTTAAGTTACTCTGTGGAACTGGTACTTGTCCTCCTTACCAGGGTGCATGAGCTGGTACTCTACCAGCTCTCCCCGGTGGTCCCTTACCAAGGCTGAGGGCTCTGGTGTGACCCTGCAGAGGAGTGCTCAGGGTTGCCATAGTGAAGCAAGACACAAAGGGAGAATTACAGGGGCCCGGAAAGGGAGGCAAGTCTCCGTAGGATCTGGCTGAGCTCACCAGGTGAGATTGCCAACATAACAATATTCCTTTTAAATATAGGAGAATGTTAAAATGGCAGCAAGCCATACTTAAGGCCTAAGTATATATAAATATGATCTTCAGGAATGACCTTACTCCTTTTGTAGGTAATTTCTGGGGGAATCACAGGAGTAAACCTTTGTTTACAGTAAGGCCACCCATCCAGTGCAGAGGAACCACCCTGTGAGCTCACTTAAGTTTTGATTGTTTTCCAGACAGGGTTTCTCTGTGAAGCCTTGCCTGTCCTGGAACTCAATTTGTATACCAGAGCCTTGAACTCAGAGATCCTCTTGCCTCCACCTCCCGAGTGCTGGGACTAAAGGCTAGCGCTGGGACTAAAGGCTAGCGCCACCATACCCAACTCACTTAGGCTCTTTAACCATCCTTTGAGATGTAATTTCCGAAGCCATCAAAACCAAATGTTAACGTCCCCTTTAATAAACTCCAACTCAGTCACATCTTGGCTTATTCTGAATTCTTTTCTGCAGTGAAGTTAAGAACCTGGTTCTGCCTGAGAACTCCCTGGGCTGGTGTGGCCACAGTGTGGAGTGTTCTCTGTTCCTAGCATAGGAACCTCCTGTATACCTGAGCCTGCTTCTCCCTACTGGTGCTAGAAGAGACCCTTGCCAAAGGAAGAGTTACCTGTGAGGCGCAGGACTTGTAGGCTGCTCAGAGGCTGCAGAGCCTCTCTGCTGATGGTGCCCAGTTGGTTCCTGCTGAGGTCCAGCAGGGCCAAGGAGGAAAGCCCAGCCAGGGCCTGGTCCTCCAGTAACTCAATGCTGTTTTCTTGAAGATGCAGCTCCTGCAGTCGCTGAAGTAGGGACAGCAGATCGTCAGGCAAAAGGGCCCTAGGAAGCTCGACAATATTGATTTCTCTCCCCCAACCACTCCCACCAGAAGTGCGTTTATTGACATCACAGCAAGATCCCGCACTTAGGGCAGTTGTCGCTCACCGGCAGGTGCAAGAAGGTGAAATCCAGCAGCTTCGCCAGCTGGTTTCCAGCCAGGTAAAGCACGCGTAGCTGGACCAAGCCCACAAATGCACCGCCTCGCAATCCCCGAAGCCGGTTGCCGGTGAGCGCCAGTTCAAGCAGGCGCGGCTGTGCACGGAAGGCACCTGATTCCAGCGCCCGCAGGGTATTGTTGTGCAGGTAGAGGTGGCGCAGGGCAGCGAGAGGCGCCAGGGCGCCTTGCTCCAGGTGCGCGATGCTGTTGTCTTGTAGAAACAGCGTCTGAAGGTTGTGGGGACGAGAGGATTACTTCACTGTGGGGCATGTCCCACTCCCGTGGCGTGTCCCATCATCCCACTTGCCTACCTCAGCACCCTAGTGACCTTCCACCTCACCTCTGAGGCTCACACAATCTTTTCCATTGCGGTGGGCACTTGTAACCCACTACTCCAATCCAAGACCCTCCAGTCCCACATAGTGCCCACCTGCGTCCCTGGGGGGATTCCCGGTGGGACGACACGCAACCGTAGGGCGCCGCACTCCACAGTGGCGCTGTAGCAGCGGCAGGCAGCGGGACAGCCAGTGGCTCGGGGCGGGAATCCAGGTAGCAGCGGCAGCAACAGCAGTCCCAGCAGAAGCAGCACCGGGGGAGCTCCTGGGGTCATTTCCGACGAGCCCCACCAGGAAGCTGTGGCTTCCCCAAGGCCTGGACCCTGATGGGATGCGCCTCCTGAAACAGGTTAGCAGGCCAGTGCTAACATTATCCAGCCTGCGCATGAGCAGGAATGGAACGCCAGGCATGGTGGGTCATGCTCTTAATCACAACTTGGGGAGGCTGAAGCAGCAGGATTGCTGTGAATTCAAGGTTAGGTCTAAGCAATA
>NC_022017.1:11385534-11397861 GCF_000317375.1 Microtus ochrogaster
CTCTGCCTCGCGAGTGCTGGGATTAAAGGCGTGCACCACCACCGCCCGGCTGAGATTCTGTTTTTTTTTTTTTTTTAAAAAAAAAAACCTAACTTCTTCTCTTGGTAAAATTTGTTTGAGGGGCAGGCAAGATGGCTACACAAGTGAAGGCACTTGCCTGGCAAACCTGGTGGAAGACAAGACTTGACTCTACAAAGATCGCTTTTGACCTCCACTTCTGACCCACGCATGCAAACAATGTTTTTAAAAAGGGAAACAGAACAAACGGAGACTCCTTCCTTGAGGGTCTCTGCCTAGCACTAGCATTCCTCCTGCGCCTGCACTGTCCTGCTCGTCACTAGCACCACACGGGTTCATCTCCACGCAGATGATGGGCTCTCCTTGGTTCCCGGATGCAACAGTACATAATTTAGGCTTGGGAACTGCCCGGGTTCCCAAGTCCAGGGTCTAACTAAAAAGAACAGGCTCTGGGCAGACGTGCCCCCTTGGTCTCACTCAGTGGTTGTTGGCATAAAGTTCAGCACTGAGCAGAAACCTCTGTGCCCCATCAGAAGAGCAAAGGTACCACACGACCTTGACCCAAATGACCCCACCTTAAGGTTCATTCGTCATGATTGGTGATGCTTGGTGCAGCTCGTGATCCTCCTGTTGTAGAGATGGAGGTGAGTGGAGAGCTTACTTAAGAGTTAGGATTTTCCCTCAGGTAACTCATACGGCTTATTTCCTTTTAAATAAATAGGGTCTAGTGTGTTTCTCTGGTTGGCCTGGAATTCATTATGTGGACCACAATGGCCTCCAAACCCAGAGTGCTGACATTAAAAGCCTGTGTCACTATGCCCAGCTTACTTCTAATTTTTTTTTCTAATTTTTTCATTTAAATTTACTTATTTTACATGTATGAGTGTTTTACCTGCAAGAATGTGTGTGCACCTCATAAGTGCTTGGTGCCCTCAAGATCCCCTGGAACTGGAGTTGGGATGGTTCTTTGCATGTATGTGCTGGGAATCAAATCTGGGTCTTCTGGAAGAGCAGCCAGTGCTCTTAACTCCCCCCACCCCCACCCCTGACACAGGGTCTTTCTCTTTATGGCCCTGACTGTCTTGGAACTCTACGTAAACCAGGCTGGCCTTGAACTCATAGAGATCCACCTGCCTCTGCCTCTCTAGTACTGGGATTAAAGAGCTTACCCACCACACCTGGCTGCTACTTCTAATTTTTTCCCCCTGGAGTCAGGGTTTCTCTGTGTAACAGGACTGACTGTCCTGGAACTTGCTCTGTGGCCCAGATTGGCACTGAACTCACAGAGATCCGCCTGCCTCTGCCTCCTGGGTGCTGGGATCAAAGGCGTGCGCCACCACCGCCCGGCACTACTTCTAATTTTTTTTTGAGTCAGAGTCTTGCTATATAGCCCATGTTATACTTGAACTTGAGATACTATTGCTCATGCTCCCAAAAGGCAAATGAACAGGTGTGCACTATCACGTCTAGCTTCCTCAGGTAATTCTCTAGAGAATTGAGGGATAAGCCAAACAGGAGAATCAGTTCAGAGGCCTAGAGCCTATGCCCCGCCCCCAAGCTGGTTCCAGGGGGCCTTTGTCTTTGGAGTATTTTTTTTTTTTTTTTTTTTTTTTTTTTTTTTTGGTTTTTCGAGACAGGGTTTCTCTGTGGTTTTGGAGCCTGTCCTGGAACTAGCTCTTGTAGACCAGGCTGGTCTCGAACTCACAGAGATCCGCCTGCCTCTGCCTCCCAAGTGCTGGGATTAAAGGCGTGCGCCACCACCGCCCGGCTTATCTTTGGAGTATTTGTGTGTACTAGCTGGGATGTGGGAGGAAGCCTTAGGCCACAAACAGCTCCCCCTCTTTCCCTCTTCCTTCTGGGAATTGGCCTTGGTATCTCCTGCACACTAAGCACAGACTTAGCACACAACATCCTAGTGAGTTACACTCCTATTGTACCAACTGGGTATCTAGCTCCCTAAGTAGAATACAGGAGCAGTAACCTCATTCTACAGCAGTTTACAAAATGTATCTGTGACCTAGGCGCACAAGGACTAGAGTAGGGTTCTAGGCGCAATGCTCAGTTTTAACGGTAGTGCCAAGGCAGAGAAGCCCGCTTTTCTAAAGTTAAGGACAGGAGCAAGGGCGCACTGTCTTCCTCCTCTGGCACAGTCTACCGTTTTCGCACCTGCTTATTCTCTAGGTCTCCTTGCTGTGCATCAAGTTAAACTGTACTATGTGGCCTTGGTGTTTGTTTCAATTTCGCACCAATTGTAAGTTACTTGGTCATTTAAAGTCAATAGAGATGAGGCAGCAGAGCAGTAGTTTTAATAGAATAGCTTTGGCGCAGGCAAAGGCAATTCCTAGATATCTCAGGACACGCGGAGCCCCAAGAAGCTGGGACATCTGCAAGGCTTCTGGGTTTAATTTCCTGGAGCACGAATGACTGGTTGGTCCCTGGCTCCAGGCCTTGCGCATCTGTCCAGCCTTCAGTAGCAAAGCCTTGATCTGTGCACTGGGGATCAGAGCTGCTGCTCATGAGGTCGCCCAGATGAGCATCAGTGCAAGACAGCCACGACAGGAATGAGGGCCCCTTACTAGATACGCCAGAAATCCTTTGATCAGGACACGAACCCCTACTCCTAGGCAGGAGGAGTGGGGCGTCAGTCTCCTGAGGGATCATCTAGGCGGGAAAAGGGTGGGTGGAGAGGAGCCCTGGATCCTCCCTCGGGTGCAGCGCGAATCCCCAGCTGAGGTCTCTGGCAGCCCTCGAGATCAGGCGCTTTAAACCAGCACTACCTCCCCTAACCTACCCCTCCCGCTCCAGTGGGTCCGAGCCTGCTCACAGAGGGCGTGGTTTCCATCCCTCTCCCCGCTGCCAGAGAGCCTGACCTTTCCTTGGTGCAGCAGTCAGAACCTAAAGGGTCCCGATCCCGCCCCAAAGCCTGGTGACCTTGGGCCAGGAACCCCCCCCCCCTCACCTGCTCCAGTGGCGAGCGACTCCCCGCGGTGCTTGCGGCTGCTAGACTGGAGAAGCGGCGGGGGGTGGGTGCGCACGCGCACCGGCCCACGCGCGCCTTGCGCCTGCCGCCCAGCCTGACGTGACCAGAGCAAGCCAATCCGTGGGATGCAAGACCGGTTGTAAGGGTTAGAGGTGGCGGAGAGGGGACCGCTGTAGAGACCTAGAATAGCGGGGCCGCACCAGAACCTTGGACAGCGCCAACCTAACGCGGCCCTAGTCGCACCTCTGCGCGCACGCGCACTCAGTCACCGGCGTGCAGGTGACTGGGGACATTTGGGCCGACCTGGAAGTCTGGGACCGAGGGGTAACCTGCGAGTACTACGAAGCCCAGTGTTTGCCCTAACCCTCCCCACCCAGCCCCAACTGGAGGCTCAGGGCGGCGGGGCAGCGAGCAACAGCGGGGCCAGATCCATAGATAGGGCGATGCGGCGACCTTGCCAGTGCACGTGAGAGGGGACCGTGGGTGATTCAGGTCCGTACTCGAAGCAAGCGCTGAGCTCGAAGGCCAGGGACGAGCGCACTAAGCCCACGCCGCCTGCGCGCTCCGGTGCTGGGTGGTACAGGCGACCGTTGGCCGCCAGGGGTAGCAAGCGAGCCGGCTCAAAGGGGATGGCCAGGGCCTCGCCGCCGCCGCAGTAGGAGAGGCGAGGGGACTCGCTGTCGGGGGCCAGCAGGTGCGTGAAGACAACGGGCCGATCTTCACAGCGCAGGAAGTTACGCTCTCTGCCGCAGAGAGAGAGGAAGGGGAAGGAAGCCTCATAGCGCCCGCTGTGGTTAGGTCTCAGCCGGGAGAAGAAAGTGACCAGGAACTGCAAGTCTGTGGGAAGAAAAAGGCCCGACTGTTCTCGCTGGTGACCTAGCTCCCCAGACAGGCTCCTCTCCCTGGGGCACACCAGCACTGGCGGGAGACTGCAGGCCCCCTTGGGGCTGGGGGCTGCCCGCGGAGTGGGGGAGCTGGAGACTTGGCAGGGCGGAGGGAGAGAGGCTTGAGGGAGCTGCGCAGCAAGCAATACCTTTGAAGCAGGTAATAAAGTTCTTCATTTTGGAGTCATCCAGGAAAAGCTGCGGACAGAAGGGACAGACAGTGGACAGTAAATCCTGAACAAAAAGCCCCAAGCCCAGTGTTGTGTCGCTGTTCTTGCTTTTCTGTATACGGTGTTCGAGGGGGCCTGTGTCAGGGCCCCGCAGACTTCGCCCACGCCTACATACAGGTTTCCCGCGCGGCGGCCCCCTCGCCCCCCTTTCTAAAGCAGGCTTGCAGGCCGCTGGGCTCCGGCAGTCGCGAGCCTTCAGCTCTGGGATTGGTGCTTGCAGGCTGGCGGTGGGGCGGGATGGCGATGCCGTGGAGGGGCAGCCTCTGGGCTTCCCGCTCCCAGCCTGGGCTCTGAAAGTCCGGTCCAACACCACACGTAGCACCCGGCCCTAGAACTCTTCCCCGCCCGAGGCAGCTCCCTCAGACTCCTCCCTGACACGCGCCAGGGCACACCTGGCCCTGGTGATCCACGTAGTAGAAATACTCGCGGGTTCTGGGCTCCGGGCTTTGGCCCTGAGTGTAGGAGACACGTTCGTCCCCACTGCAGGCCCGAGCTCCCTGAGATCTCGCCAAGGCTAGGGCCAAGTTACGCAGTGACCTGCAAGGCGGCCACATCCTTCCACACCGGAAACAGGTCACACAGTCGGCGCTGCGCCGGACGCTTTGGGTTCCGCCGGCAGCACGTGCTCGGCGGGGCGGGGCGCCCGGAAGGAGGCCTGCTATGTGGACCCCGCCCCCCACCCTTCACCGCGTCCGAAGTAACCCGAGGCTCAGGCAACCATAGTGTGCATTTGAACTTTATTCACACGGAGCGCTGTCGCCTCAGTCCACACGTCGGAGAGAGCGCCGCTGGAGAGGTCCAGGACCCGCCCCAGAGGGCTGTGGGCCTCGGCAGGGCGGGACTTTTGTTTTTAATAAATAAAAACAACTCTAAAAATATATATATATATATAAACGGGAGAAATGAAGTTTGACAACTGTTGGAAGTCATATTCCAGAATGGAAAACGCGAACGAGTCCAGGTCCCATCCGCACGCCGCCCGGGTGTAGTTTGGTCAGAGGCCACGAGGTCAAAAGGTGGTGCTAACTTGCTCAGCGCGAGGACGGCAATGGCAGTTCAAGAGATAAATAGCATCTGGTTAAAACTATGTCCTTAGCAAACTTAGTTCTGACATCTGTCGTTCTATTTATATCTTTATATACAAGTAGGCTGGGTGCGGGTTAGATTCTGGACTCACACCAAAAACAACCCCCCCAAAACAAACAAACAAACAAACAAAAGCCTCTCGCCCTCCCCCACCCGCCCCAAGAACGCCTACCTAGCCCTGGCCCCACCCCAAAGGGCTTTGGTGTGGGGTCTCCCCTTGCACAAAGACCTTGGGCCATCAGGACCAAAGGCATTGGGACGACAGGACCGTGTCCTAGCGGTGGCTAGCACAGCTCTCTAGAGTGCTCTAAGTCTCCTTCAGGCCCCAGCTAGAGGCCCCTAAACTAGGGTAGGAGGGATCAGGGCAAGAGCCTTAGTGGCAGACTGCCCTGGAGAGGGGACGAGGTCGTGTTGCCCTGAGCAACGCGGTGTGCTTCGGCCGACCAGGAGGGCAGTGTCGCTCGGCTCCGGCAAACAGAAGGCACTTCTCGGGGCTGGCCTGCGGTCGGCTCCGGAGCCCGCAGGAACTGGCCGCGAGATATGGCGGGCTGCTTTTCCCAGGAGGGTCTGGGGGCGGGGCAGGGTGGGCGTCTGGCGGGGCTTGGCATGCTGCCTCGCCGCTGGGGCCTTCCCTCCCACCTCCCTGGGTGTCACCCTGGCCGGTGTCCATAGCCCGCGTGCTATAGCACGCCTTCCATGAAGCTGGTATCTAGATGTTGAATGAGCACTCTCAGAAAGGACATCTCTTTTCGCGTGTTCTCGAAGATGACGCGTGGGTCATCCGACTGACAGCGCAGGCAGTTGGGTGCCATCACCATGGCCAGGTTGCTGACGTCCATTTTGGTGATGGCTACGTTGGCTGGCTGCACGAACACCTAAGTGGGGGGGAGCGGAGTAGGGAGAGGAGAGGGAAGTGGAGGGTGGGAGTGGTTATTAAGGGGTTGGTGGGGAAGGTGGATTGGGTAGGGTGAAAGGTGGGCATTGGCGTGGCATTAGGTGCAGAGCAAGCATACCTGGAGGAAGCGAATGAGGTAGCACAGCACCATACGGTTGATGCGCGGTAGCGCGTGCACCACGGCCACTGCAGCCTCCGGGCTCTCGTAGTGCGCAATGCATTGTTCGTAGAATTCGTGAGGAATCAAGGGCTCCTCCAGCTCCCGATACCACAACTTCAGCAGCGATGCTGAGGATGGGAGTGACTTAGATGGTGTTGGTCTGGGGGCCCCTAAGCCAAGCATCCACCAGAGACCACAGCCAGAGACAGGGTGTGTGTACTATGTGAGAGGGTATGGAGGAGGCTGTTGAGACTGAGCCCAGATCCCAGAGACACTAGCTGATGGAGAACCTGGGATCAATTTTGGTGGTATAGGTGTGTGTCCACAATGACTACAAAACAGAATTTCTCAGAAGGGTTGTGCTCAGAAGGAGCTGTCTAAAAATGCCCCAGGAGCTGTGGGCTGGGCTGCTCTGCAGGGGCAGAACCCTGGGTAGGCCAAGAACACTGGTAGGTCCAGTGGGTGGGAGGATGTCTAGAAGTGATGGGGAGACATCACTTCATTAAGAAATAGTTTCAGGGGGTGAAAGAGGATGGTGAGATGTAGCCACAGAAGGACAGAGCAGCAGGGCCATAGGGTGATCCTGGGGTGGATGACTGGACAGGGATCCCCGCCTGAATGGTGATCTACTTTCTGGGATATGCATGCAGGCCAACACCTGCCCAGCTGTTAAGTATGTCTGGGGCTCACCAGGGACGTGGGGGTCCTCCAGGCCTGTAGGTACCTTCCACTGATCCACCTGCAACTTCAGGGCATTCACCTCATCAATGTCACCAGGGACCCTAGAGAGTATAGCCAAGACTCAGACTAGAGGAAATCATCTCACCCTAGTGCTGGAGTTTGGAGTGGCAGAAAGCTTCAAGGTCCCACCAACCTGATTCTCTCATGTAGGGTGGGGTGACTTAGGACCTTGTTGCTCTTTTGGGGGCATCCTGCTCCATACATTTGGGTCAGTGGTGTGGGATTCTCCTGGGGCCATTCTCCCTTCATGGACTCTGCTGACTTCTCTGTGTAGCTATCTCCCTCTGCAGGCCACGAAAGCCCAAATTTGCAGCCCTTGGCTTCCCTACTTATCCTTTGGGGACTTGGGCATCCCTGATTCTGACAGGCAAGTCATTACAATGGTTGATACTGCACGGTCTCGCACATCCCTGTTCACACAGGATGATGCACTGGTGATGCTGAGCTGTCTGGTCAGGTGCATGCCATCTCTAAGGCTCTTGTCATAGGTGATGTCCTTGCTGGTATCCTCTGGACCTCACCTCTGTTAGCTGTGTCTGGTTGGCCATGCTGCTATTTTGGGGGGTAACAGTCAACTTGCCTCCTCTGGATGGGACACTGTTTTGTCCCTTTTGGCTAAATGGCCTCTAGGCTTTATGGTCCCTGATAGTAGAGATATATAGTGAACACACACCTGTGCTCCCTTTCCCCACCCACAATCTGGTGTTGGTAAGGCACCTGAAGATGCCCTCCGTCTGGTCACCGTTGAGTGCCAGCACCTCCTCGGAGAGCCGCGTCTGTACCCAGGGCAGCTGCCTGTCAGGATAGCGCTCTTTCTGCATGCTCATCACCTCCTGCAGTGCACTGCCAAACATGGATGGGCTGAACACTGCGTTCTTGGCATGTCGGATTTCCTCCACATTAGGCTTCTTCAGGCCCTGTGAAAACAGCTCAGCATTCAGGTCCTGTTGTAGTTCAGCCTCCTTCTTCTCCTCTTCTCCATCACTCTGGGTCCTGGCCCAACAAGAATCAGGGACAACCCAGACCCTAACCCAAGTCACTAAAGGCATCTCCCATCAGGCCATCTGCAACACTCCAAACTACAGATATGCAGAAAGGTGGAGGGGTGAGGGTCTCCAGCACAGGCTTCCATATGGCAATGCCTGCCTGCTACATTTCACCATGCCAGTTGGAGTTCTTAGGGACAGTGCAGCCAGGATGCTATTCCCAGGCTCTAGGAGGCTGGGTATGGCCAGGTGGGTAGAGCACCTTACTTGGGAAGCCTACCTGATGCCTTGTCTAGTATGGGTACCCGTTTGCATTGGATGCCCAGGCATGGTCCGGGGCCCTTGAAGGGCAAGAGACTGTGGAAGCACAGGTGCAAGCCTTCCTATCCAGGCTGGGGCTCTCTGCAGCCTGCCAGTGCTCCACTGGTCTCACTGCCCTTCCATCAGGTCTGTGTGTGGACTGCAGCAGCCATTTACCCTACCCTACTTCTCCCAGAAGTATTTGTACCTTCTTGGCCCCAGTCAGGGCTGCCTTCTGAAGTTTGTGGTAACAGTACTTCGCATAGGTGCTTATTGCCACCCCTGGAAGAGAAAGGGTGGCAGTCAGCCTGGGGTGGACATGTGGGACACAGGGATTCAGAAAAGCAACTATAAGGGTTTTGGGATGTGGCCAGCTTCTCATCCACCCCTGAGCTACATAGTAGCCCATATTCTCTCATAGGCAGTCCTTTGGAGCAGAGACCCAAGAGGAGAGGCAAGAGACACCCCCCCCCCATCTCTAGAAGCTAGGGTAGGAGAAATCCCTCTGCCAGCCTTTCTATATCCACCTAGGAAGAACAGGGGAACAAAGAGCACACCCTGGGTCCCAGGCTTTCAAATGCCACTTCCTTTCCTCCTTAGGTGACCCTAGCAAGACCTTTGGTTTTCCCTGGTCCCAGGGGAAGAGGCTTCTGGATGAAGCATTTGGTGCCTTTGGTCAGCACTTGGGTAAAGGCAGTTCTCCAGCAGCTCTGGTGTCCTTAGGGAGGGAGTGAAGTTAGGAGCAGAGTGTTAGGGAGAGAGAGAGAGAGTGGCCAAAGTTTGGCTCTTAATGAAAGACAGCTTGCAGAAGATGCCAGTGCTCTGTGCCAGTGCTCTATTTAACCAGCGGGTAAGATAACGACAGGGCTGAAGGCCTGGCCTCCTCTCTCAAGGTAGGGAGCTTTCTGGAACTCATGCCTTGCAGCAGAGCTAGTGACACTGGAGTGTTGGTAGGTGTCAAGTGTCTCCAACCTGTCCCAGCAAATAAGGATGGTGGCAGATGAAAGAACATGCCAAGAAGTGTCATGGACAGACACCAGCTGTGTGCTTCTGGAAAATGGACACCCCTTCCCTGGAAGGTTCTGCCTCTACTACCCGCAGCTGTGAACTCTGTGATTGGGAGTACCTTTGCCTTTGAAAGGAGACAGTTCCTTATGGACATCTGAGGTCTTGGAGAGGTCCTTAGATCCCCAACTTTATATACATATGTGTGTGTCATATAGAACACACACATATGAGACATATACATACAGTTATTATATATAATTATATAAGTATACTCATCCCACAAGTATATTATGGCCCATGAGAACCTTTATCACAAGTTTTATTCACATATGTAAAATGGTTCTTTTCTAACCAAAATAATTATAAATCTCTCCGACATTTAAGTTTTGGACAATCTGCCCCAGGTTCCAAGTGATCCACAGACTCCGGCAGATCACCGTGGTTTTTGTCCTCAGTCACCTAGAGAGCACTAGAGCTTCTCCCTCAGGCCATCTGCCCTTCATGATTGCCATGAGGCTGCCTTATTTTATAAGGATGGAGAGCGCTTAGGTGCTTTTCACTGCCCTGGCTCAGCTCAGCAGATGGGGTCTGAGAGCAATGGAAGGGACTTAAGCCTGTTGCCTCCTGTTCTGCCCACCCAGTGCTGCTTCATCTGATGCTCACTCAGGACCAGAGCAAACCCTACTCTGATCACCTCTCAGCTGGTAGTAGGTGTGAAAAACTGTGCTTCAGTTTTTCTGTAGGACAGAGATGGAGATAACGCCTGTCTCACGGAGGCCTGAGAATGGCTGTGCTGGAAGCCTAGTAGCCAGCGGTAAGCAGACAGCTGCTGCTGTGGTGGCAGTAGCTGCTAGCCTCGACCTGAGGCTGGGGCCACATGTGGCCTGGAGTCTAGGAAGCTGCAGTGATTTCAGCTCTTGCTAAGTGTCTAGAGCAGATCACACAGTGTCATTGTCACTCCACAGAGACCTTCACTTGTAAGAGGAGGTCAATCTAGCCTTGTTGAACCTTGGCCAGAACCCCCACCAGGATGCACTTAACAGTTCTGTGTGATGGATGGCTTACCATAGCCCTAGATGAGTGGCATTCCAGAGTTTTTACTATTGTAGCAGGAATCTGGGCAGGCTGTAAGCCTCAAAGACAGCTGGGTGTACCCGAGGTTTGTTGTGTCTGCTGCTGCTTACTCTGCATAGTCCTCGGAATGAATGCTCCGGATTCTCTACCTGACAGTCTGAGCTCCAGGGCTCTGCCCAGTTCTGCTTCAAGTTCCACAGACACTCAACCCCTACCTTGTGGCCACAACTCACAGACGGTTGGTATACATGCAGCTCCATGCCCCCGGTGGTTAGGCAAGCAGTGTCTTTTTCTACTACTGTCCCCATGAGCAGTCTGAGCTAGGGCAGCCTGGGAGGCCCTGAGCAAGGACAAATTTCCAGTTCTATAGATGTCATCCTGGCCTACCCTGCAAAGCCCACCATGCTTTGCAGCTTCCTGCTGGCCCAGTTTGTTTGAAACAGACCTCATCTACAGAAAGCTCCCCAGCCTTGTCCCTGGGTTCCAGTGGGTGGCACACAACAGGCAGAGCAAAGAACAGGAGACAGGGGATTCAAATACTGTGAACCACGGACTGATGGAAGCAGCTCTATACAAAGCTGGTGCAGGAAGGCCAGAGCTGAGGTCTTGTGAAGGAGTGGCAGTGCTGAATTGAGAGCTCTAGGTAGCGAGGTCACAGCCTTGCCTGGAGTTCAGCGCAGCAGACAGTCCTGAGACAGGGCTCAGGGGAAGAGATAGAAGGCTGCTGGTGGAAGAAGGCAGAGGACCCTGAACTGCAGAAGGCTTTGCTGGGGCCACCGTGGGAGAGGGAAGATCCCCTAACCATACTATGGTGGGCTCCCCTGCCCCAAGACAACCAGCTCCACCTGTGAGCCTCACCCCAGCGTCAGGCCCACTCACTCACCTGGGGGCTGACTCCAGGCCTTTTCAGGTTAGTCCACCAAGAAGCAAGTTGTGGATTGTCCTGGGTACTGCCAGAAGAGGTGCAGGCCATGCACCATTTCTCTAGGGTCATTTTGGCACCCTAGACCTCCAGTTTTTGCTTGCTTGAGAGGCCCCAAGCCTGAGGTTAGTGTCCCTCCCCCAGCCCAGAAGCGGTTAGAGAGAGGGCCAGGCGGCCATGGTGGAAGCAGAGCGGTGCAGAGGCAGCGCCCAGGCTGCAGAGGCCCTACCATCTGGCTCTTCAACATAAGGCTTGGCTTTCTTTCTCAGTTTGGACTTCTTCTTACTGTTCCTTTCCAGAAGCTCTTTTATGTGCTGGGTCACTGGGGAGCAAACACAACTGTGAGGACCACAGGACACACGCCAGAAACCACTGTGCATGTGGTTTCCACGCTTGGTGGCAAGGTCCCTGGAACCGCCGGGGTCTGTCCCTATCAAGCTGATGGCTGCGTGTCTCTGGGGCGAGGTGGCTCTGTGTACACACAGGTCAGAGTGAGGGACTGGGCCCTTTCTGGAGCTACAAGACCAGAGAGTTTACGGTGGGTAGGAGGGCAGAGGACAGCCAGGGGAGAAGATACAGCTCACACTTCTCTGCTGACAAAAAGTTTGGGCCTGGCCTCCTCAGCTGCTGTTTGGCCCACAGACCCACCTAACTACAAAGCCAACAGGAATGGGTGAATGGCGGTGACTGGACTGCCACCTGGCTGAGGCCGTGCCTGTCAGATTTCTGTACTGTGAAATTACCGTATTCTTCACGTGTTCTTTGGAAGTTAGTCACAAGGACGGAATGTGCTAAGGATATTTATTTTATACTTTGGTTTGAGCTTTGCCACTGGGAAGTTTTCGGTTGGCTCATGTGTAGCCCCCCCCCCCCCCGCCTCTATTGTCAATACTGGTGATTGAACACACAACTTCAGTGCATGCTAGGCGGGTTCTCTAACACTGAGCCATAGGTCTAGCCCTCTTTGACTTTTTAAAATTTGTTTTTGAGACAAAGTTTTTCTGTGTAGGCCTAGTTGTCTTGAAACTCACTCTGTACACTAG
>NC_022017.1:11399093-11410894 GCF_000317375.1 Microtus ochrogaster
GTTTGGAGCCTGTTCTAGAACTAGCTTTTGCTAGTCTTGAACTCACAGAGATCCTTCTTTAATTTCTTCCCCCCTTTTTAAAATTGATTTTTATTGAGTTTTATATTTTTCTCTGCTTCCCTCCCCTCTTCAACCCTCCCCCAAGGTGCCCATGCTCCCAATTTACTCAGGAGATTGTGGTTTGTGGCTGGTTTTCTTTTAAAAACCACCTATGAGTGAGTACATGTGATAACAGTCTTTCTGTGTCTGGGTTACCTCACTCAAAATAATGCTTTCTAGCTCTATCCATTTTCCTGCAAAATTCACTTTTTAAAATTTCTTTAGACAGCATATCTCTATGTAGTATTGGCTGTACTGGAATTCCCTCTGTAGACCAGGCTGGACTAGAGATCTATCTCCCTATACCTCCTGAGTGCTGGGATTAAAAAGTATGCTACCATGACTGTCTGGTTTATGACCCATTTTGAGTTATGACCAATTCTTCATACAGTGCAAGCAAAGGTTGGGATTAGTTTCTTTTGTGTTTGAAAATCCAGTTCCTCAGCTGGGCAGTGGTGGTGCATGCCTTTAATCCCAGCACTCAGGAGGTAGACGCAGGCAGATCTCTGTGAGTTGAGGCCAGCCTGGTCTACAAGAGCTAGTTCCAGGACACGCGCCAAAGCTACAGCACCATTTGAGGAAGGCCTCCCTTTATTCACTGACCTGCTTTTGAGTGGGACTGTTTCTGAACCTCTGTGATGGTCACATACAGACCAGACTGGATTACTCCAGATCTGTAACAAGCTAGTGGTGGGAAGTCCTCCAGCACGCTGCTCTTCTGCACTAATCACAGTGTCAGATTAGTCATTACCAGTGTGAGAGGGCGCTGGACATGCTTTCTTTTTTTTTTTTTTTTAAGATTTTATTTATTATGTATAGAAAGTCTCCCTCCATGTATGCCTGAAGGCCAGAGGGTGCCAGATCTCATTACAGATGGTTGTGAGCCACCATGTGGTTGCTGGGAATTGAACTCAAGTCCTCTGGAAGAACAGTCAGTGCTCTTAACCGCTAAGCCATCTCTCCAGCCCCCCCTGGAAATGCTTTCAAGAGTAGCCTTGAGATCAGCCTGGTCTATAAGAGCTAGTTCCAGGACAGGCTCCAAAAAACCACAGAGAAACCCTGTCTCGAAAAACCAAAAAAAACAAAAACAAAAACAAAACAACAACAACAAAAAAACAATAGCCTTGGCCATGGTGTTTCTTCACAGCAGAACAATATCTAAGACAAGGTCTAATTTTAAAGACCTTTTTAATAAGCATGTTTGTGCACGAATGTATGTATGTGTGCATGAAATATGTGTTGTATGTTTATGTAGGTGCAAGTGTCCACAGAGGCCAGAGGCTAGAAGCATCAGATTCCCTGGAACTGGAGTTACAGTTGGCTAAGAGCCATCAAATGTGGGTGCTGGGAATCGGACTCGGTACTCCTGCAAGAGCACTATATATTCTTAACCACTGAGCCACCTTTCCAAACCCTGTTCATGTCTTTTGTTCTTGAGATTGTGTCTCGCCATGTAGCTTTTACTAATGTTAGGGTCATCATGTTGAGCTTAAATGTATGCTTCTCCTAATTCAGCCTCCAAGTGCTGAAATTACAGGTGTGTGCCACCATAGAAAGCTTTTCACCACCATTAGCTAGACATTGGAAAGTCTTAAAAAATATGGAGTAAGGGGCTGGAGAGATGGCTCAGCGGTTAAGAATATGGAGTGCTCTTCCAGAGGACCCAGGTTCAATTCCCAGCACCCACATGGCAGCTCATAACTGTAACTCTTGTTCACACACACACACAAACACACACACACACACACACCCCAGGGTGATGGTGGCACATGCCTTTAATCCCAGCACTAGGGATGCAGAGGCAGGCGGATCTCGGTCTATAGAGGACCTAGGTTCAATCTAGTCCAATTCTAGGAGATTCAGCATAGATCATGCAGACATGCACATAGGCAAAACATCAATGCACATAAAATAAAAATAAACAAATTACTTAAAAAAAATATGAAATAGCAACCTCGCAGCGGTGTTGCATGCCTTTAATCACAGCCTTGGGAGGCACAAGCAGGCAAATCTCTGAGTTCAAGGCTGGCTTGGTCTACACAGTGAGTTCCAGGATGGTGTGGGCTACACAGAGAAACCCTGTCTCAAAAAACCAGAAAACAAACAAATAAAAAAAAAAAAACCCAAAAAGTTCAATTCTGTATCTGCCTCCTGAATGCTGGCTTTATAGGTGCCCGGCGAGGACCATATTCTTAAACATGCCTGCTGAAAAGGGACGATCAGCTTGTATGCAGAGGTCTCTTCTGGGCTCCAGGCCAAGCAAAGTTGCACACAGCCAAACTTGAGGCAATCCCGAGATGGAGATGAAGGTTTTGACAGTGAGAGGAGCCCAGGCCCCACGGCCTGGATGCAAGGCACAAGTTGGTTGCTTACCATTCAAGCATCCAGAGATAAGGCTTTATGGGCCTTAAATAGGGTGCTGTCAAACCCCAGCCCACAGGCTAAAGCCATCTCCTTACTTTCTGTTAGCCATGACACCATGTGTATTACACACTGGGAAAGAGGCATCCACAGACACTTCTGTGTGAAGGGTAGTATCACAGGAGATCCTACAGAAATAGCTCAGTTACAGTCTTCTTGGGTAGCTGACCTAGGGATTTTTTTTTTTTTTTTTTTTTTTTTTTTTTTTTGGTTTTTCGAGACAGGGTTTCTCTGTGGCTTTGGAGCCTGTCCTGGAACTAGCTCTATAGACCAGGCTGGTCTCGAACTCACAGAGATTCGCCTGCCTCTGCCTCCCGAGTGCTGGGATTAAAGGCGCGCACCACCATCGCCCGGCTGACCTAGGGATTTCTAAGCCTCGGATCATCTCCCACGTCTTCAGTGGCTCATGGACTCACTCAAGTATACTCTTGTGGTATACTATGGGCCTCACACTGTGCTAGGCAGTAGAGGGACATTTTCTTAACCTATAGCTCAAATAAATTTGAAGGCCCCTTAAAAGAGGACAAGGAAGTGATCTATGAGGTCAACAAAACAGCTTCCAGGATTCCCCTGATGCTCAGAAAAGCTTAAGAGGACCAAAGACTGGGGTTCTTGAGTTGCCCACTAAGGCCTATAGTAGGCCCAAGCTGCTTGGAACCTGATTTTGGCCCTCAGTGTAGGCAAGGGAACATAGACCATGTGCAAGGCTACGCATCTTCCAGGACCTATGGCAAAAAGAGCATGCCTGGGGTAGAAATTCCATGTATTCTGAAATTTCATTCCCAAGTGGCTGAGGTACAACATGGTACCCATGCCCTGCACACCTTCCCCAGGAGCCTGCTCAAGTCACGCAGCTTCAGTCCTGTCCTCATGTGCACACACTTACCCCACAGTATTATGAAGACTGCTTTCCCCATCCCTGCTGGGGACAAGGCCTAGAGGCCCTGAACAGGACCTCAGTTTCTAGTCCAAGACAGACTCTTCTCCTCCTAAGGAGCAATGCGCACTACTGTGTGTGTTTCAGCATGTGGGTGTCCATCTGGACATCAGTTCTGTGGCTATACTCCACAGGTACCTGTAACTATTGAGGTAGAAGATGGCCACACAGCTAGCTACCTATATTCTGCCCTGTGCCCACTCTAGCTAGCCTAGGGCTCAGAGCAACTGTCTAGCTGACAGAACCATGGGCTATCTCTGTGGGCCTTGTACTTGGCCCTAGGCAGTCACAGGCAAGCAAGAGACCTATGATAGTATACTACCTTCTGCCCTCACAGGGCAACACAGCTCATAATGCCTCGCTGACTGATCTCGTATGATCTTATATGTGATGGGCTTGTGGGTTGGAGCTCGGTGACACATCCTGGTCACCATGTTTTTCCTTGCTTAGGTTATTGGCCCAGACCCCACACAAAAGACAGCATGAGTCTCCCTGAACATCTTCTCTAACAACAGAATAACAAAATAGAGCATGGTAAGGGTATAGGACCTTGACAATACCTGTCCTGGTAGGTGTGGAGCAGAGTATATACAAGGCTACATATCCTTATTTCTGCCAGGTCTACCTAGGCTCTTCTCAGAGTTCCAGATAGGATTCTCTGAAGAGGCCTACAAGTCAGAGGAAACACGGGTCTGGGGTCTTCCAGGGGACTGTGTATCTTCTTGGAACTGGCCGGTTTTACCCAGCATGGCTAGGAGCCCTCTCCATAGCCCTTACCTCGGCAGTAGCAAAGCTGGGGTGCTGAGGGTCCCACATGCTGGGCCTTACCTTTGGTGTCATTAACGGGGTCCATATGCCGGTAGATATAGCCCTCCAGGTAGGAGTGGAACTTGGGGGTAGGTGGGAAGAAGGCCAGGCAGATGGCCATGAGCTCCCAGCCACGGGCCAGGCTCTCCAGGCGGAAGTTCTCTGTGGTTTGCCGGCATAGCTGGATGTACAGCTCATCCCGTAGGCCCTGTGCACTCCAGCCTTTGGTGGCAATCTCCAGGGCCACATGCAGTGGATCAGCCTTGGCTCGCCTGTCACCCATGTACATTTGGATTAACTTGAAGATTTCACAGGCCTCCTTCTTCACATGCCGGTCACTGGTCACAATCATGGGCTTCTTGATGGATTCGCTGCTCCAGGCCAACATGTTGGCTATGGACACCTTTCGCCGGAAGAGACCCTGGGTGTGCTTGTTGAAGTGCTTGGAGGCCCAGTTCTCGATGTCTGTCTCTGAGGAGGGCTTACGCAGTGTGAAGGTGGGGAAGACACAGCTGGAGCTGGGTACTGCATTGCGGTTCTGCCGGCTGTTCTCAAACTGTGCGCAGGCACCAAGGTCCTCAGACTGGGAAGGACAAACGGGACTGGGCCATCAGAGGGTGGGCTGAGCAGGCAAATGGGCCCAGCTGGACTATAACCCTGAGAGGTGTGAGCCAGTCAGGCAAGTCTCAACTTGACCAAGAGGCTGAGGATAGAGTAATAGCCTTGGTCTTTGTTCTCAGGAAACCTGACTGGGTGAGGGAGGTACAAGGTATCTTAGACGGGGATACAAACTTATCTTGACACCTTTAAGGAAGGCCAGCAACTGCCTCCTACAGGCAAAGCTACCAAGCTACCAGTTCTATTCCCACTTCTGCATGACCCTGGGACCCTAGTGCTGGAGGACTGGCTCTTTTATCACTTATCTAGGGCTTGACCCTGTTGGTCCCTCCCTCTGCCTATACAATCAGAGCCCCTTCTCAAATGGTAACTTTGTCCTTGAAGCCATGTGAGGACCCAAGACAGCTGCTTCCCAGAATTCACTGAAGCCTTCCCCAGTGGGTGGATTTAAACCTGCCACACCATCTAGAGGAGGCCTCTGGGTTCTAACTCCACCTTCTGTGGGCTCTACTGCTGCTGGGCAGATGTAGCAAACTAGCATGGATAATGGAGCCGGAAGCAACAGTGAGACTGTCAGTGTCAAATCTTGGGACCTGGTGGATTCCAGAGGGCAGAGCTGTGAAAACAGACACTCAGGCAGGTGTGGCAGCCTACAGGTGGACCCTCATTGACAACTGGTACACGAGGTCTGAGACTCGGGTTCTAAAACCTCCAGGTGTCACACTCATGCCATGGATGCCAGGCACACCCAGGCCCCATTCTGCCTGTGCTGCCCTGATGTCTGGTGGCCCAGAGCTCCCTTCCGCCCTCCCCATGCCCTCACCTGTGAGGGGTGGAGGTAAGGCTCCGGCGAGGCCAGGTTGGTTTGCACAGAGATGCTCTTCTCCAGAAGGATCTGGGGGAAGCCAAGCTTTTCAAAGGTGCTCCGCTTCCAATGCTTGTTGTCCTGTTGTGCCAATGCCTCATCCTCACTGAATGCTCGTACCACAGGCCCAGGCATGGGCAATGGGACAGCGCCATCACTTTCATACCCTGAGCCATCTTGCTGGGAGTCCCAGCTGCCCCTCTGCTTCATGTGGAAGTGGGCTTGTTGTGCCTCCCAGGCCAGTCGGGCCTGTGCCAGGAAGGGCTCAGGTGTGCCTCGTACTAGGTCTGCCTCAGCCTTTATTGGCGTAAGGCTGGACCTGCATGGAGAATGCTCTTCAGCCAGAGGCTGCTCTTCTAGAAGGTCCCCAGGACCATCAGTGGATGAGGTACTAGGGACTTGGCACAGAGAAGGCTTTCTGTTCTTCCTCTTACGAGTGCCTGGGGAGTAACCTGTGGAAGACATGGTGTCCTGCTGACTGGACCAGGACATGGCATCCTCCTGGGCTTGGGGCAGTGGTGTAGGTGGTTGGCTTGGGCGTGACTCGGGCCCTTCCATGGTGCTATAGTCTCCAGACCTGACCCCCAGGCGCTGGTCTCTCAGTAAGCAGGGGCTGGGCTGCAGGGAGTACGTGCCACCACCTGGGTTGGGTGCATACTTGTGCCTGGGCCCAGCTCTAAGCTTGGGGCTGGAACCTGCCTGCTCCACATACACCAGCTGCCGCACATACTCCTTGCCCACAGGGCTATATTCCAGGCTCAGAAAGCGCTCTGGGCACTTCTGCTTGGTGCGCATCAGCTGTTGGCAAGGTGAAGTCGGGGTCTGCTTAGCAGTTTGCAGGAATGGGTGGGGCTTTCGGCCTGGTGACCTCTGTGGTGAGCCAGTCTGGTAGGGGCTATTGGCCTCAAACTGTACATCCATGGGGGGCTCATCATAAATGGGGGCTTGGTATTCCACTGGAGGCTCCTCATAGAGTGGGGGCTCATATCCATAGCGTGGGGAGGAAGGCTGTGAGTCACTTGAGGGCTTTCGGGGCTGCATCAATAGTGGAGAACAGTTTCCAGAGAGCTCAGCCCTCCTGAGGAAGGGTGAGGGCCGCCTCTCTGGAAAGAAGACAGTGCCATCAGTGTCAGGGACAAAGGTCTGCAGGCTAGGTGAGTGCTGGCTGCCAGAGGGTCTGCGGTGATGCCCTCCCACCTGGCTGTCTGAGGGATAGCCATTGCCTTGGGGAGTGAGGAAGCTGGGTTCACGGTCAGCAACCTTGATGAGCATGCGTTCCTTGTTACCAGAGTTCCACCGCAGTGAGGAGGTCCTGCATGGAGAGTGACACCAGTTATTGGCAGAATTAAGTCTAGCCCCACCATGCAGCCTGAGACTTTCCCAGCATATTCCTCATGCTTAGGTCCGTTTGGAATGGTCTTGTGCTCTTTCTAGAGCTCTTCCACCTCAGAGCTGTTTCTTACTCAGTCTAGTACCAGGCAGAGCACTGCTTCTGGAGGTGCCAGTCAATGGCTCCGGTATCAGAAGAGTCCAAACCTATACCTACCATATGAATACCGCAGGGTCCAGTTTCAAAAGATGGCTCCTGTGGCCTTCCCCTTGCTTTGATCACCACTTTTACTTTGGCAGAAAGATACCTGCTTTTCTCTCAGCTCCCTACTAATACCTCTATCAGGTCAAGGGCACTCACAAATGTCCCTTACCAGGGAGGTTATGGTGGGTATCTGGCATCTTCTGAATGTCTTTTGCTTACTAAGTGGATGGTACTGCCCCTAAGGACATCAGACACAATGCTTATATATGTCCTGTCCCATAGGCCTGAGGTCAGAAAAAGCCCGGCATCTCATGCTTGAAGTACCAAGAAGCTTGGAACAGTATTCCAAGAAAGATGTTCCTGCTCTCCCCTCAGACCGCTGAAGTGATCCTCTGACTAGGGTTTCCAATACCTTTTGAATTTGGCTGAATAATCTTTTATGAGTTTTCGAAAACCAGCTACTGTGATTTCAAATATCATGTTTACTTTTTTCTTCTCTTCTGGGACTCCAATACAATTCACTGTGCACCATTCAGTTATCATGAGATGGTCTAAATTTCTCACTTCTCCATCTCTTCTCATCTGTCTTATATTTACTAGTGTTCTACTTAACTATGCTGTTTGCTTATTTTAGAAAGGCCGTGTGGCTATATCTGGCTTTGAATGTGAGATTCTCCTGCCTCTGCCTCGAGTGCTAAGATTAGAGGTGTCTACTATCACACTCATTTCTGCTTATCTTTTAAAAGTATATAGGTATTTTGTCTGCATATTTATCTGTACACCATGTGCATGCAGTGGCTGTCAGGGCCAAAAGAATGCAACAGATCTCCTAGTACTGGAGTTACAGACTCTTTCTAGCTGCCATACAGGCAACGAGAACTGAACCCAGATCCTCTGGAAGAGCAGCCAGTGCTCTTAACCACTGAGGTATTTATCCAATCTGTTTTTAAGCAGATTAATCTTGAGACTGGAAAGGTGGAAGCCTTTCTAGTACTTGGAAGCCAACTTGTTCTACAAAGTGAGTTCTAGGCCAGTAGAATACTGAGATTCTATCTTGAAAACCAAAGACAAACGTAGTAGGTATGGAGATGTAGCCCAATGAAAAGCACTTGTATGCATATAGTTCTAGGTGTGACTTCCAGCAATCCCCCTCAACAAATGCAGCAAATAAAATCTATGACATCAGGCATGCATCTCTACACCTGAAACTTTACATTTTTCATTTCAAGTCATAGGTGTTTTTTTTTTGTTTGTTTTTGTTTTTCGAGACAGGGTTTCTCTGTGGCTTTGGAGCCTGTCCTGGAACTAGCTCTGTAGACCAGGCTGGTCTCGAACTCACAGAGATCCGCAACTCACAGAGATCCGCTGCATAGGTGTTTTGCCTGCATGTATATATCTGTGTACATGTACATCCATGCCCGATGAGGCCAGAAGAGGAACCTGATCTCTAGGCACTGGAGTTATAGACAGGTGAGAGCCTCTGGTGTAGGAGGTCCTTCTGTTTGTGTGTTGCTTTCATTGGTTAATGAATAAAGAAACTGCCTTGGCCTAGTTGATAGGGCAAAACTTAGGCAGGCAGGGAAGACAGAACCGAATGCTGGAAGAAAGGCGGAGTAGGGGAGAGATGCCATGGAGTCACTAGAGACATGCTGAATGTTTCCCGGCAAGCCACTGCTATGTGGCGATATACTGATTAATAGAAATGGGTTAAATTAAGATATGAGAGTTAGCCAATAAGAGGCTAGAGATAATGGGCCAAGCAGTGATTTAGTTAATACACTTTTCTGTGTGGTTATTTCGGGGCTAAGCTAGCTGGGCGGCAGGGAAGAACAAGCAGGCCCTCTCCCTATAACAAGCCCCACGATGGTGCTGGGAAGTGAACACAGGTCCTCTAGAAAAAGAGCAAGAGTTCTCAATCACTGAGTTACCTTTTTGGCTCCTCGTGCTTTTGACTGGCTTAAATCTTCATAATTTATCATCATTTTGAAACACGATCTCTCTTCATATCCCTGCCTGTCCCAGAATTTGCTATGTAGACTATGCTATAGCCTGGCCTCAAACTCACAGAGATCTGCTTATCTCTGTCTTTGCCTCCTTTATGCTGGGATCAGAGGTACAAGCCCATGTCTGGCTTTTCATAATTTCTTTAGGTATATCTTTGAATGTTTTGTTCCTTGCAACCTAAGTTAACTTCCTCATGTGGCAGTCTAGTAGTAAGGATTAGGTGGTAAATCTTCAACCTAGAATGCTAAAGTGTACCGCACGAACATACTACTGACAGTCAAACAGTGGGTTCACAGGGAGGTGACAAGTTGGTCTTCCCCTACTATTTTCTGTTCTAACACAATCCCCCCGCCTTTTTCTTGAGACAATATTTAATGCAGCCCAGACTGGCCTCAAACTTGCTCTGTAGCTGAAATGACACTAAACTCTTGATCACCCTGCTTCCACCTCCTGAGTGCTGAGATTATAGGCCTGTACTACTGTAGCCAACTCATTATCAAATTTAGAAGATGTGGTTATGGACCTTGAGAGCAGCACAGTCCCAAATAAAATAATATCTGTCCATTTACCTGCCAGGTACACATGACCCTCATCTTTTTCAAAAATTTTTTCTTGCGTCCTCATTCACTCTCAGATGACAAACTGTCTGGAGAATGGGTGCCAGCCTCTCTCTCAGTCACACTTTCAGCCACCTCAACCGCTCTTCATTTCTGTCTTTTTTTTTTTTTTCGCTTTTTCTTGGATTTTTAAGACTGGGTTTCTCTGTGGCTTTGGAGCCTGTCCTGGAATCACTCAATAGACCAGGCTGGCCTCAAACTCACAGAGATCCACCTGCCTCTGTCTCCTGCGTGTTGGGATTAAAGGCGTGTGCTACCAATGCCCAGCTTCTTCCATTTTTTTTTTTTAAAAAAAGATTTATTTATTTATTATGTATCCAACATTCTGCCTCTTTGTATGCCTGTCGGCCAGAAGAGGGCACCAGATTTCACTACAGATGGCTCTGAGCCGTCATGTGATTGCAGGACCTCTAGAAGAGCAGCCAGTGCTCTTAACCTGAGTCATCTCTCCAGCCCCAGATCTTCATTTCTTGAGCTACTTTCCTTTTCCAAAGAGTTAAGGCAGAGACCAGCCAGAAAGGGTTTCTATTTACTGAAAAAAAGAAGTGTCTCTGAAGGGTATGAAGGTTCATGCCTTTAATTCCAGGCAGGAGGATCTCTGTGAGTTCAAGTTCAGCATGGTCTACATAGTGAGTTTCAAGCCAGCAAAGGCTACATGGTGAAACTCTGTTTCAAAAAACTCAACCCAAACCAAAGAAGAAGCTCCTCTGATGAGGGGTGAGAGCTATACTGACCTGTGTGTATACAGTAAGTATTCAGACATTACACTGTTTAGAAAAGTGGCAGTAATAGGTTTTCCCCTAGGGTACCTGACCTTCCAGGCACAGGTTAACACTACCAGGCATGAATCCCTACTATTGACAGACTAGGCCTTAAGTCTAATTAGATGGCTGTTGGTTACCCCCAAGATGTAGTTAGTCCCACTACTGCACTACTGGAGATGTGTTGCCAGGCTGACCAGGCTTGACAAGCTGGGCAGGACTACTGACTGGTTTCTCCCTTGGCAGCTTGCACAGCACTTTTGGATTCATGGAGAGATCGTCACCAGGAAGGAGGCTTTCATGTCAATTCCCGCTCCATTCCTTTAAGCCTAGAATCCTGCTTGGGCCTGAGCTGACTGAGGCTGGGCTTATGCAATGGGGATGTCCTATGCATTGGCTACCCTCTCCTCCTGGGAGAGAGCATGGGCTTCTATCTTCCAGGGCTAGGAGAAACTCAAAGACAGTTATAGTCTTGGTGGCTTAAGCACAGTGAGCATACCCAAAGCCTAGACCCCAGATCTCATTGCTCAGGACATCTCTAATGACTCCAGTCTACTCTGTGTATTTGGTCCAGCCTCTCCAGCTATCCTAGGGGTCAGGAAAAGTCAAAGGCAAGTTAGTGTCCTAAGGAAGGGAAAGCCTGTTCTGTGATAAGACCACACCTTCCAGTATAGGCAGGTGAAGAAGGATTTTGCCTATTCGAGAGTGTCAGACACAGGCCCACTCACAAAATCAGGGCACAACTTTGTGGCTGTCCACTTGTGGCCTGATGAGATCTCATGACTGGCTGGCTCAGAAAAGGCTCCCATTCCCATGGTTTCTGTTCTGAGTTGCCAGAGATAGGAACAAATATCAAGAGAATCAAAGGCAGAAGAAAGGTCCAAGGGTTGATAATACATTCTATCCTGATCACCAAATGGTCACGGCATCAGAAAACAAGCAGGCAAAAGTGTGTTTGCCTTCTATCAGGTAGGCAGTGCTATGTGCACTGAGCCAAAGAACCTCCATGGAGTCCTGATGCATCCTCAGTATAAGCCCAAGTCCCATGCAAGACTCTAAGTCACAGACGGATGAGGCCTCCTTTAAGAACAGACAATATCTGAATCTCATATACTTTATTCCTGTCCCCAGACCTCAC
>NC_022017.1:11410994-11413346 GCF_000317375.1 Microtus ochrogaster
TCTCTGTGGTTTTGGAGCCTGTCCTGGAACTAGCTCTGTAGACCAGGCTGGTCTCAAACTCACAGAGATCCGCCTGCCTCTGCCTCCCGAGTGCTGGGATAAAGGCGTGCGCCACCATCGCCCGGCTCCTGCAGCATTCCTAAGCTGAGCCCAGTCAGGCCTTTCTGTAGTCCCATGCTCTGCAATCTTCAACCTCACTGCTTTACCTTTCTCAGTCTTGGGCCTTACATCCTAAGGAGGTCCAATTCATCACAATTCTAATCCACCTTCTGACTTTGCTTTCACCTCCTTGAGGCTATTTGAGCATCCCTAATGCCTCTACTGTACACAGCCCCTGTTCAGGCTTCATAGGATGCAAGGCCTCCCCCACTGCATTCACGGTCTCCACCTGAGCTCAGCTAGCCTTCACTTCTGTGGCACAGGTGAACTCTGGCCTTTTTTTTTTTCTTTACCTCGTACCTAGCTCCAGCAATAACTGTGTTGAGTGCAGCTCCTGGGCTTGCGTGCCCTAACTACACAACATGAAATCAAAGTTGAAAGTGCTTCCTTAGTGGATTACCTAAGTGGATACGGCAGTGTGAGGCTCAGACTGAGTGGGGGCAGCGACAAGTGCCAACAGCCTGTGGCCCCAACACCTCATACTATGACTTTAGAGGCATAATATGGCACCAAAGTTTCTAACTGTGAAGAAAACACAGGTCTGAAAGCAATACCACTGTCCAGGCCTCCTCTTTTCCAGTGTGGGTTGGCCACCAGGGATCCAAAAGCTGTCTTGCCACAGGTCTCTGGGAGCACCTGAACTTCCCTCCCCGTTGGGGGCTTAGCCCTGGCCCCCAAGAGGCTAAGACTGCTCCTAGGCAGGTTTCTTCTTTGCAGAACCCAGTACTTCTGCTGCTTCTACACCAGTCCGGTCTATAATTATAGGTTTTCTACTCCAAAGGCTGAATTCCCTGTATACCCACCTTTCCAATGCCCACACTTGAATGCCCATGTTGTAAATGGGTATTGGACTGCAAGATGACATTCCTTCACACTGCCTCCACATTCTAACTTTCCCTTCGAGATTTTTTTTTTTTTTCAGAATTGCTGTTTCCTCTCTCTGTGTGTTCCCCTCTCTCTGCAACTTCTCCTCTTCATAAGCTGGTCCCAGGAGGAGGATCAGAAAGACAAGAACCATAAGACTGAGGTGCTAAGCAGCAGGACAGTGGCACACACTGGGCACTTCTAACTGCAACTGCTATTTCTGGGCCAGGAGCAAACTAGTGAGCTTTCTGTACCTGGGCAGCAGAAAATACTGTATTTGCTTTCTCTTGAACTGTGGGGCAGCTTCACTACCTCAGGTCGGTCAGCTCTGATCTCCTTTATAATTTGTTTCACAAGTGCTTTGATTTCCTGTCATTCCAGCTAACATGCTGATCTGTGCTGGGCTCCCTCAGCCACAAGGTAGGGATTCCATAGCCAGAGTGCAGCCTGGCTGGCTCCTGTCTTCGGCATCACCCCTTGCTGCAGGTGGTGAGGGTGGGTGCCAGCTGGGTCACTGGTCCTACTCTCACTGCCCAGCCATGTGGGGGTACCTTGCTCTGAAGGATGCCTTTCTCAGGGGACCTCACCATCCAGGAATCATTTGGACCTTTAGAACTGAGTGGCTCTGCCCATACCTGTGTGTTGTACAGGCTCCAAGGACAGCAAACTCCCTTTCTTGAAGCCAAGATGATCAAATGAGGACAGCATCTGTTCTGGGAGGACATGGGCTGCAGAGTCTCAAGTGCATCTCTGGATGAGGTCTGATCCTTATAGCTTTTCCAAGAAGTATTTAGTCACCCAAGGACTCAGAGATCCCACTGAAGCAAACCTCTGGCTCTAGGGCTCTTGCAAGCACCAATATCGTCTTGTGATCCTACCTCGTCTCCAGATGACACTGGTGCTTGTGCCAAGGTCTCAGTAACAAGGGCAACAATGACAAAATGGGTGTTGTGCTGGGGACTATTATTTTCAAGTGTGTGACTTTTTTTTTTTTTTTGGTTCCCCGTCGGGGAATCGAACCCCGGTCTCCCACAAAGTGTGTGACTTTTGTTTATGCTACATTTGCTTGACTCTGTGAAGCTGTTACTGTGCCTGTCTAAAATGCCCGATGATCTAATAAAGAGCTGAACGGCCAATAGTGAGGGAGGAGCAAGGATAGGCGGGGCTGTCAGGCAGAGAGTATTTATTAATAGAAGGAGAACTCTGGGAGAAGGGAGAACAAGGAGCAAGAGAACAAGGAGAGGAAGACATCAAGGGTCAGCCACACAGCCAGTCATGGAGTAAGAAGAAAAGACAGGTATACAGAAATAGAGAAAGATGAGCCAGGCG
>NC_022017.1:11413481-11417488 GCF_000317375.1 Microtus ochrogaster
AATCTCTGTGAGTTCGAGACCAGCCTGGTCTACAGAGCTAGTTCCAGGACAGGCTCCAAAACCACAGAAAAACCCTGTCTCGAAAAACCAAAAACAAACAAACAACAACAACAAAAAAAAACAAAACTACAGAGAAACCCTGTCTCGAAAAACAAAACAAAACAAAACAAAACAAAAAAAGAAATAGAGAAAGATAATAAGCCCAGAGGCAAAAGGTAGGATAATTTAAGAAAGCTGGCAAGAAACAAGCCAAGCTAAGGCTGGGCATTCACAACTAAGACTAAGCCTCCATGTATGATTTATTAGGGAACAGGGTAGTTGGCCCCTCAAAAAGTCGAAAGAGTAAAATATCCCACAACAGTGCTGTGGCGTGGTTTTTCCTTGTTGGCACTCATGGTTATCCCATCACTATCTTGGAGCAGAATCACCTGGCCTGGCAATCACAGCAATGAAATGGGAATAATACAGTGACAGGCTGATCTATGGGAATTATTCGAGAGATAGATGATAGATAGATAGATAGATAGATAGATAGATAGATAGATAGATAGATAGATAGATAGATAGAGACTGGGTTTCATGTCCATAACAGGACTATTTATACTTCCTATAGGAGGAAAGGGGAGGTCATAGGACTCTGACTGGAATTCTAACCATCCCTTTTTTTTTCTTTTGTTTGCCCCTCTGACTGCAAGGGATCTTGGGAAATGTTAGACTATACAGGATGTGTGTGTGGGGCCCAATAACGCAGCTTCCATGAGGGCATCATCCACGATGTAGAAGGACTTCTCAGTGATGCAGCTGTTCTGGAACCTTACATTCCCGCACGTCAGTCAGTCCCATAAACGCACATGGTCACTGAGTGAGATTTGGGTGGAATCACTCCTGTACATCTGTACAGATGGAAAAGCTATACAACAAGGGGACGGAAGGGGGGGAGGGAAGGAAGATGAGGGAGGGGGAGGCAAAGGCTGGGATGCCTTGCATGAAGCAGCCTCCAGCCTGTAGCTGAGATCAGGCATTTTCCCTCCTTTCCAGGTTGTATAAGACATCAATACCCTGGGCTGGTCATTGGAATGCAGCAGAGCCCACAGGGTGCTCCTGATATAGAAATGCAGCCACTTGCTCTGTGCTGTCCAGGTCCACCCAGGAGACCATATGGGGTTCTAAAAGGAATCTCCAATGGTATCACTGCTAGCAGGTAAAAGGGAGTGACTATCAAAGGCAATAAAAAAAGCAACACAGATAGTAGCTATGGAGAAAGTAGCTATGGCAGGGCTGGAGACCTGGGAGCAAAGAGCTTGGGGATTTTGAGGAGTGGTGTAGGAGTTCCTTCTGTTTGTGCGTTACTTTCATTGGTTAATGAATAAAGAAACTGCCTTGGCCTAATTGATAGGGCAGAATTTAGGAAGGCGGGGAAGACAACTGAATGCTGGGAGGAAGAAAGGTGGAGTAGGAGAGAGATGCCATGGATCCGCCAGAGACAGACGTTGGGGAATTTTACCCGGTAAGCCACTGCCACGTGGCAATATACAAAGATTAATAGAAATGGGTTAAACTGAGATGTAAGAGTTAGCCAATAGGAAATCAGAGCTAGCCGGTTGGTAGTGGCGCACGCCTTTAATCCCAGCACTTGGGAGGCAGAGGCAGGCAGATCTCTGTGAGTTCGAGGCCAGCCTGGTCTACAAGAGCTAGTTCCAGGACAGGCAAACCTACAGAGAAACCGTCTCGAAAATAAAATAAAAAAAAAAGAAAGAACGAATGAACAAAAGAAAGAAAGAAAGAGAAAGAAGGAAAGAAAGAAAGAAAGAAAGAAAAAGGAAAGTAGAGCTAATGGGCCAAGCAGTGTTTCAATTAATATAGTTTCTGTGTGGTTATTTCGGGTGTAAGCTAGCCAGGATGAACAATTGACCCAGAACAAGTGAGCCCTCCTGCAACAGAGGAGGGCCTTTAGGCAGGCCTCTGCAGAGGCTGGTCATGCCAGCTAATGTGGCTGGCATGTTTTTATAGGGCTGAGAGTAGCTGAACTGCTAACATGAGGACTGATGGGTGTAAGGATCCTGGAGTGGGCTTGCTTCTCCCATCTGCCATCCATACCTAAGTTATCTAGAAAGACCTAGAGAGCCTCTTTAGTCCACTGGGACCTGTGCCTGTAAGGGGTACCTGCCACCCTGAAAACTTATTAGTGAGCCAGACTCCTGATTTTGAGGGGTAATAGCTCCCCAGGGCTGGCAGGGTTGTGGCAGTGATTGCCAACCAAAGACTAGATGGGCACGTCTGTAAAGAGTACATCTCCTTGGCCTACTATAGTGTTTTAAAAGTCATGGAAAATCTCAAGCCTTGTGGCCAGAGCTGAGGTTTGATTTGTCACCATCTAGACCCATACTGCTGATGAGAAGATGAAGCCTAGGGAGGAACACACCTGGAACACATTTGTAGTTACACAGTACACTAAGGGCCAGGGCAGATGCTGATTCCCTTCTACACCTGTCTCTACTTAGGAAACAAATCCATTTGGCTAAGTTAACTCTCAGGGCCTCTCAAATTTTCAACTTCTTCCCCAGTACCAATGCTGTTGCTGGGTGGTCCGTGATAAGGACCCTGACCACCCTCAGGGATAATACTCTGCTTTCTGCCTATCTTCCCACAGCAAACCAGTTACCAAGAAAGAAGACTGCTACTTTTCTGTTTGAGGACCTTGGGCCAAGAAGCCAGAAGCTGCTTCTTCTCTTTGACTACCTTAGGTTTTCTGACTGGGCCTGGCAAGTGCTCTAAAGTATGTAGCCAGTATTGCCTGAGGGTGGACCACACATTAAGGATCCCTCACACCCCATCCTTCTGCCAGAAGCTGAGGAAAGCACCAAGGATCTTATGAAATGGAATTCCCAGTGAAGTTAGGGCAATTGTGAGTGCCCTCTGCCCACACCCAAGGGGCTGGTGGTCTTTAGAGCCTCTCCTGGTGCTCCTATTGCTTTTTGCTCAACCAGACTCTGCTCCAACTATTCCAACACCAGCCCACCCAGGAACACTCAGATCAGCAGACAGGTGTGTCCAACATCAGGCAGTTTACCTGTAGTGAAGGAGCTGGCCGTCAGCACTGTAATCCCGGTAAACCTCATAGTCCTTCTCCAGGAGCACGCCTGGTGGTGAACAACTGAAACACAACAGAATGAGAAAGGTACAAGGTCAGTGCAGCACTTCAAGCTCACTGCCCTGGGGATGGTCTTAGTTTATCGACAGGGTCTCATTGTGCAGTGACACTCACAGAGATCCATCGGCTTCTGCCTTGTGAGGGCTGGGATTACAAGTGTGCACTGCACGCTCCTGTGTGCTTTCCTATGGGCTAAGAAAGAACTTCAGCCACAGTGCCCTGCCTAGAGGCCATGGAGCAAGCGGGCCAGGTCTCTCTCCAAACTGCAAACTCCTTTGAGATCCATTACATTCCAAAAATAAACACCCTTCCATTATTTTGTATTCAAACATGTGTTTTAAACTATCCTCACAGAGCTCAGTATAGACCTATGTAAAGGTCTTCAGCATCTGGGAAGGCCCACTGCCATTTTGTCCTTCACAACTCCTCCTGGTTCAAGGTACTGAAGACTCTGAAAGGAGATCTCCTTACCTGGGCTACCAAATGGCTACACAGGGCAGGTCTGTAGCCAGGCTTTACTTCCTTAAGTACATACCCACCTGTGACTTTTCTGCTTTTGTTTTTGTAGACATAGTTTCTTTGTGTAGCCCTGGCTGTCAGAGTTCGCTTTATAGACCAGGCAGGTCTTGAACTCACAGAAATCCACCTATCTCTGCCTCCTGAGTACTGGGATAAAAGGCGTGCACCACTGTCCAGCTTTTTTTTTTTTTTCTTTTCAATTGATTGTTTAGCAACCAAGTGCATTTGCATGATGGCAACAGTAACAACAAAAATAAAATAGAAGGCTGGGCGGTGGTGGCACACGTCTTTAATCCCAGCACTCGGGAGGCAGAGGCAGGCAGATCTCTGTGAGTTC
>NC_022017.1:11417588-11421950 GCF_000317375.1 Microtus ochrogaster
GGCCAGCCTGGTCTACAAGAGCTAGTTCCAGGACAGGCTTCAAAAACTACAGAGAAACCCTATCTTGAAAAACCAAGAAACAAACAAATAAATAATATAGACGTCTAGGGTATAAATTAATAATGAAGCTTAAAGGTAGCTCACATATACGAGGCACAGGTTCAATCTCAAAAGCATTTATTCTAATCAAAGCCCCACATTCATCTGGGTTTAGTGGTTCATGTTTGTAATTTTAATAATTGGGAGGCTGAGGTTCAAGGCCAGTCTGGGATGAGCATTAAGACCTTCTTCATAAACCAGGCGGTGGTGGTGCACGCGCACACCTTTAATTCCAGCACTCAGGAGGCAGAGGCAGGTGAATCTCTGTGAGTTCAAGGACGCTTGACCTACAGATGAGTTCCAGAATAGTAGAAACCCTGTCTCCAAAAACCAGAAAGACTCTTCGCAAACAAATATAAGGACTGTGCTGGATCAAAACAGTAGTACTTGGCTATAATACACAGGGTCTAGGGAGATGGCATGGTCGGTGAAGAGCATGAGGATCTGAATGCAGACCCCTGCGTGAAGACATGCACCTGTAACCTTAAGTTGGAGGGGAGACAGGAGGATCCTTGGAGCTGAGGGATCAGCAAATACAGTCATAATGGCAAGCTCCAAGTTAGCAGGAGATGCTGTCTCAAAAAATAAACTGAGGAGTGACAGAAATAGACACAAGCACATATATAAATAGGCACATCCATTTGCCTAAACACATACACACACAAAAAAAATACTGAAAAAAATGTAGAAATAGCTAAGAGAAAAAGTTCAAAGTACAGAAGAACTCAAGGGCTCCATTACTTAAAGGTGGTTGCATAGAGCTCCCTGGTCAAAACAAAGTCGCACTCAAGAGCACAGATTCTGAAACTCACCAGAAAGTGTGATCATCAACCGACACATATGATATGGTTTGTTCACACCAACTCACATTGAAATTTTGTTCCAACCTGAGGAAGGGAAAGGTCTTGAAGAGGGATGAGGGTGCTGCTGAGTTTCTGTGGGGGTGGAGTGCTCTTCAGAGATCTGCGAGGGCAAGGCATTGCAGGGTAGGTCAGCTCCTTTGTCTCTCCCGCCTGCACTTTTTCATGAACCAAAATAAGCCAGTTTCCTCTATGAATCACGCTGCTAAAAATATCTTACTGTGGGAGCAGAAAATGGTCTAAGGCAACATACAAGAATTTAGTAAACAGGATAGAAAATTAGGAAGATAGCAAGATTTCTAGAAAGAAGTCCTATGTCTACAAGCTAAGAAAGCACCTTGTTTACACTGAGAGTGCAATGCCTAAAATGTCCCAGAACCGGTGATCTCCTGTCTTTGCCTCCACAGCTTATCCTTCTGATGTGTGCCACTACAGCTGACAGAATGCTGGACAATATTTCAAAAGCTGCAAGAAAAGTACCTGGAAATCAATGGCAGATGACATTAAGGCATTTCATTTTTGCTTCTGTATGGACATGAATTTCAAAAGACTGACTGAATAAGTGGCAATCATTAACAAAAGCTAGTAGTCAATATCTTCAAAAATAGGATTATGATATAGAGTAGAAAGCTAGAAAATAATAATGACATATGTAAACGTAACTCTAGTATACCTAGTATATCTAGTATAACTCTAGTAGTCCATTTGTTTCAGGCAGAGTATCTAACGTGTTATGTCCAGTTGGTCATCAAATGCCACAAGACCTTACAGAGCATGGGACTCAGTCTTTAGTTACCCTGCAGGTTCCCCAGGCTCACTGCCATGCTACACTGCAGCAGAGCATGCTGGGTATGGCACAGTTAGTTCCTCCTCCTCAGGCTCATGCCCTCTTCTCTCCCGGAATACACATGGAAAAGACATTCCACCTGCCTACTACTTGCATCTCAGAATTCCAGAGGACTCCATGGGTCAGAAGGCTGCTTCTACCATTACACTCATACAACTAAGGGCACCTAGGACCTTTAGGGCTTATGCCTCCTTCTACATCCTACTTCCAGCCACCAGTGCCGAGGAGTCAATTATCAACCTGTCCTCTAGACTTTGGGCAAAGGTTGGACATATCTCTTATCTTCATTAATCACCGATGCCAGGTTGGCCCTCAGTGGGGCAGGGACATGAGCAGTACCTACTCCATAGAAATCTGCAAGATAACAAACCAGATCCTCGGGCATCTATGGGGTTAAGATGGGGCGGAGCATCAAGAAAGGGTCATCAGAGAGGGAGGTTTCGGCAGTAAGTAAAATGGAGTAGGAGGGGAGTCTGGCATAGCCTACAAATGCAGCTTTATGTTGAGCCAAACAGGAGCTCCAGCCACATCTAGGGACTATGGATTGGCTATTAAAATGGCTGCAGTTTAAATAGGAGGTCAAGAAACTGCAGCCAGTTCTAGCCTACTTCCTATTTTTTTTTTTGGAGGGGGGCTGTATGTTTTAAATGGTGGAAAATATTTTATGATGTGGAAATTGCATGGTACTCAAATTTCTTAGCACAATGACTTATTCTCTATAGTGTGTGGAGCATCTGCACTGGACAGCAGAGCTGAGCAGGCACGAGAGATGCAGCATGGTTCTTATAACTCATGTATTGCCCAATGGCAGAGAATCACGGGGATGCGGCTGTCGTTCAACAGCATTTAGCACGTCATCATGATGTTTTATTATGTTTAACATCAGAGACTACTTATGACATCAAAACAACGAAAGGAAAATAGATCCTAGATGTCATGTTCTTGAGCACAGTAAACTGTTAGATGGTGAACACCATCTTTATGACATAGTGACATGTCACAGTGCTAAGACAATACATGTCAGCATTACTAGGCACATGTCACATTATTCTCAACTTATATAATGCTCCCAGTGATTTTAAATGGAAGTTGAAGCCTCAAGATGGAATATCTCATTATAGCACATTTACTGGACAAAAAGATAACCATTAGAAAAAAGAAAATTCTCAGTTTCTGTATCTCTGTTTTTCATGAGCATGTATATATAAGACCAGAGGTTGACATTATGTGTCTTGCGGGATTGCCTTCCACCTCAGAGTTTGGGACAGTGTTTCTCTCCAAAGCCAGTGTGCATCACTTAGATAGAATGACTGATCAAAGAGCTCTGCCATCTTCATTTCCACACCAGGGGTACGGATGTATTTTCACCATGCCATAGTTTTTTTTTTTTTTTTTTTTTTTTTTTTGGTTTTTCGAGACAGGGTTTCTCTGTGGTTTTGGAGCCTGTCCTGGAACTAGCTCTGTAGACCAGGCTGGTCTCGAACTCACAGAGATCCGCCTGCCTCTGCCTCCCGAGTGCTGGGATTAAAGGCGTGCGCCACCACTGCCCGGCATATGCCATAGTTTTTATGTGGGTGCTAGGGATCTGAATTTGGGTCCTCATACCAGGGAAGCAGGCACTTACCGACTTAAGCATCTCCCTAGCCTGAGGGTCTCACTTCTTAGTCAAGCAAGGAAAACTGCTCACTAATGATGAATTAATTAAATTGTATTGATTGCAGCAGCCAAAACAGTATGTCCAGATATAATAAATTTGCCTGAGACCATTAGCCTTTGGCACAGACAGTTTCTTCTGAAGGTGAGGTCCACAAAAGACATATAACAGTCACGTAATTCAATGGCTTTGTTTGGCTCCTGATGACATAACATGTTACAGACACTGATCAATTTTTCAAGAGTAAGAGCTAAGCTGAAATACTAAGGATCTGCCTCCTACAAACTGTCTATGTAGGAAACTACAGCAGAGAATATGTTCAAATAAGCCCAATAAGTTGGCTATCAATGTGACAAAAATATCAGTCGTAACAGGAGGGAAGGGTCATTTGGCTCATGACTTGAAATTTCTGTCTGTGAGAAGTTGGTTCTATTGTGCTTGGGCCTAGGGTGAGGCAGAACATTACCTCTGAAAGGCTGTGGGAGAAGAGACTTGTTAGCTCATGGCAGTGGGATGAGGGAGACACGTGTGCAAGGACTAAGAACAGATATACGCTTCACTCTCAGTGACCCATCAACACCACCACTAGGCGGGGACAAAGCCCTCAACACGTGAGCCTGTTAGAAAGAACTTCACACTCCCCAGATAATACTGATGGACCACTAATTAAGCACACCTGAAGTAAACACTCCAAAATGTGTGCAAATAACCACGCCAAGAGTAAGTGTGCACTAGAGACTCGGGAGAACAATTTATAAAACTTGGGAAATTGTAAGCTTATGTAAGAATATAAGCCCAAGGTTATTATATTTTTCAGTAGAAGTACTCTGCAGTGCCGGGCGATGGTGGCGCACGCCTTTAATCCCAGCACTCGGGAGGCAGAGGCAGGCGGATCTCTGTGA
>NC_022017.1:11422133-11439840 GCF_000317375.1 Microtus ochrogaster
GGTTTTTTTGGGGAGGATCAGAAGAAATAAGAGCTAAGTATTCTTGACTTGCCCGACCACAGCATACTAAAAGCTTGGAAGGACTAAAATTGTATTACGATTATTTATTTATGTATTTATTTATTAATTTATTTTGATTTTTCAAGGCAGGGTTTCTCTGTGTAACTCTGGCTGTTCTGGACTTCACTTTGTAGACAAGGCTGGTCTCGAACTCACAGATATCTGCCTGCCTCTGCCTCCAGTGTGCTGGGATTACAGGCGTGCACCACCACTGCCTGGCTGATTAGTTTTTTAGACTAAGGGCAAACAGTGAAATTTTCTGAATGAGAAAAAATTTTCAGTCATGTAGCCTAGGCTATCCTCAAACTTGTGATTTTTCTGCCCCTGACTCTCAAATGTGATATTAGAGATGTGTACCATCACATCCAGCATTGCTGATGTTTTTCTTTCTTTCTCTTCTTATGTATACAACATTCTGCCTGCATGTATGCCTATGTGCCAGAAAAGGGCGCCAGATCTCATTACAGATGGTTGTGAGCCACCATGTGTTTGCTGGGAATTGAACTCAGGACCTCTGGAAGAGCAGCCTGTGCTCTTTACCTCTGAGCCATCTCTCCAGCCCCCTCTTTCTTTCATTTTTTGTTTTTTGCTTTTTATTTTTCCAAGACAGGGTTTCTCTGTGTAGGCTTAGCTGTCTGGAATTTACTCTTTAGACCAGATTGGCCTTGAACTCAGAGATCCACCTGCCTCTGTCTCTTGAGTGCTGGGATTAAAAGCGAGTGTCACCACAGTCCAGCTTGCAAATGTTTCTTAGTGAATTAAGTCTACAATCCCAAGGCAAATGGCACTTACACACGAATCACTGCAGCAGTCACTTTAAGGATGACTGACGTCTCAGTCATAGACGTCTAGCTGCTTTATTTCCCAAGCTGTCAAAATAAAAAGGTATGATCCCACTCCAACACACATCTGTAGCAGATATAACTGCAAGATTTTCAGACAAAATGCAAAGGAAATTAGTTTTAAAATCCATTTAATTGTGTGACTAAGGTGGCCCTATCTAACCATCATTCAAGTGCAGCCAATCTTCAAGGCATGCTAAAAGACAAGTATTGGCTGGGCGTGGTGGTGCATGCTGTAATTACAGCAATAGGGACGATGAGGCAGAAAAACTGTCATTAGTTTGAGGCTACTTTGGGTAACAAAATGAGTTCCATTTTAGCCTGAGCTAACAGAATATGAGACACAGACTCAAATAAACAAACAAAAATAAAAATATTGGTAAAGAGACGAGACTAACAGAGCTTGATATTTTTTGCCTAAATGATGATTATGCTCAGTTCAAACTATACACGCATGGAAAAATCTCTTTACTTGGCAACACCCATCTGTATGAAGAGGCAAAAATCTTGTCATAATTCAGAACACATGAATGCTTGCCATTGGTTTTCTTTTGCCACTTTATGTGTATTTGTGTGTATGTGTGTGTGTAGACCAGAGGGTGGCATCTGATGTTGTTCTCGACTAGTGTCTACCTTAACTTTTAGAAGAGGGTCTCTCACTGAGTTGAGCTAGACTTATTGGTCAGTAAACTCTGAAGATATCTGTCTTTGTCTAGGTTACATAAGCATGACCATGCCTGATTTTTTTTTTATTTTTTATTTTTTTTGAGATAAGATCTTTCTATGTAGGCTTAGTTGGCCTAGAACCCTCTATATATACCAGGCTGGTCTTGAACTCATAGAAATTCTCCTGTTTCTGCCTCCTGAGTGTGGGGATTAAAGGCATGTACCACTATGCCTGGTTCCTATGCCTGGCTTTTTTATGGGTGCTGGTATCCAAATGCAGGGCCTCATATTTCTATGGCAGGCAGTTTGCTAACTGAGCCATTGACCTAGCCCCTACCATTGGTTTTGATGTCAGGAAATGTCAATGCTCCTGGTCCTTGGAGCAGCCACACTGGTAACCTGCTGCCTGCAAGGTACCTTTAGATCTCTCTCAGAGCACGGCCCTAAGTGCTCTCTGTTGGGGCAGATGCTCTCCTTCATGTGCAGCCTGTCCTCATAGGGCAGTACTCTAGCTTACAAAGTGTTCTGCAAAGAGAACACCCAGCCCAGCTGGACCTGGCCCAGAATGAACACAGATGGTGAAGTCAGGAAGGGAGGCACTAAAGAATAATTTAAAGTATATTCCATATGCTGAAAAGGTTAGAAGGGAAAAGAAAGCTGAATAGTTTGAGATGACTCAGCAGGTAGAGACACTTGCCTGATGACCTGAGTTTGATTCCCAGAACCCAGTGAAAGATGGAGAGAATCAACTCCATAAAAATTGCCTTCTGACATCCACATGCACATTGTAGCATATATATGCTACTCCTACATTATACACACATACACATACACTTCAACAATAATAATAAAGTTTAAAAAAGGAAAAAACCAAACAAGGCAAACAGGCATAAGATATACAAAAACATAAAATGATCCAAGTTAAAGTTCTAGAGATGAGGAGCAAGGGATGCAGCTCTGTTGGTAGAGTACTTGCCTGTACGTATAAAGCCCCAGCATCGTGTAAGACAAAGTGGGATAGCACATGCCAATAATCTTAGTATTTAGGAAGCAGAGACAGGAGTGCCACAAATACAAGGGCATCTTTTGGCTACATAATAAGTTGAAGACCAGCCTGGATTACACGAGACTTTGTCACAATCAACCAACCAACCAACCAACCAACCAACCAACCAACCAACCAACCAACCAATCAATAATTAAAAAGATGGACTGGAGAGATGGCTCATCAGTTAAGAGTGCTTACTGCTCCTGGGTTAAGTTCCTAGCCTACTCTTAGCAGCTCACAATGGTCTGTAGTTCCAGTTCTAGGGAACCTGATGCCCTCTTCTGGTCTCTGAGAATACTAGACACACACACACACACACACACACACACACACAAAACATTCATACACATAAAATATTTTTTTAAAAGTTATAGAGATGAAAGCTGGGAGTGGTGGAGCACGTCTTTAATCCCAGCATTCGGGAGGCAGAAGCAGGTGGATTACTGTGAGTTGGAGGTCAGCCTGGTCTAGTTCCAGGGCATTCCAAACTACAGAGAAACCCTGTCTCAAAAGACAAAAAACAAAACAAGACAAAAAAACCAAACCAAACCAAAAAAAAAAGTTATAGAGATGAACATTATGAACATTTCAATTTACAAAGTGAAAGTGAAAGATGCACTGGGCAGAATGAAGAAAATAAGCACTAAAGGGTTGGAAGGATGGCTCAGTGATAAAGAGTGCACTAGAGCTGAAGGGGCGGCATACACCTTTAATACCAACACTCAAGAGGTAGAAATAGGCAGTCTATGAGTTTGAGACTAGCCTCGTCTACATAGTAAAATCCTGCTTTTAAAAAGAAGTGTGTGCTGCTTTTACAGAGGACACAAGTTCAGTTCCCAGCACCCATTCTGGGTGGCCCATTACCACGTATAACTCTGACTCCAAGGGGCTCCTATATCTGAGGCTTCCAGGGGCTCCTGCATTCATATGTACATATTCAAACACAGTCACTAATTAAAAAAATAATAATAATAATAAAGGAGCTGGAAAGATGGCTCAGTGGTTAAGAGCACTTGTTCTTAGTGTAGAGAACCTAGCACCCACATGGTGGGTTACAACCATCTGTAACTCCAGTTCTAGGAAACCTGACACCCTCCTCTCATCTCTGTGGGCAGCACATACACACGGTACACAACATAAATGCCAGACACCCATACACATAAAATAAAGGAAGAAAATAAACCAGAAAATCATGAGCATCAGTGACTTCATGGCAACAGGTTTAGTATACTTGTAACTGGAATCCCGGGGATAAAGATATATTAAAGCTACAAAAAAAAACTGGCTGAGAATTTTCCAGACTTGATGAAAACTATATAGCCATATGCCCAAGAACTTTGAAGAGTCCCAAGCACAAGAAAACACAAATAAAATGCTATAACATGAAATCTTATGGCAAAGCTCTGGGGTGATGGCTCACACCTTTAATCCCAGCACTCGAGAGGCAGAGGCAGGTGGATCATTGTGAGTTTGAGGCCAGCCTGGTCTCCAAGAGCTAGTTCCAGGACAAGTTCCTAAAGCTATAGAAAAACTCTATCTTGGGAAAAACAAAATTAAGCAAAAACTTAGGGCTCTTAGGGCAGTTAATTGCTTGAGATCCAAAATAGAAAAAAAATTAACCAGAGTAAAAACATAAAATAAAATAAAGGCCCGGGGGGCTGGGTGGTGGCAGCGCATGCCTTTAATCCCAGCACTCAGGAGGCAGAGGTAGGCAGATCTCTGTGAGTTCAAGGCCAGTATGGTCTACTAGTGAATTCCAGGTCAGCTAGAGGCACACAGGGAGACCCTGTCTCAAACAACAAACAGAAGAAGTAAAGTGGGTTGGAGCCAGATCTGAATATTGCACACACCTGCTATTTCAGCACCGGGGAGGCAGCAGAATCAGGACTGTATCTGAGGCCATTGTGGGCTATGTAGCAAAGACTATCTAAACTCTACACCAGAAGATACTACTCTGAAGTGTTGATACATGTAACAACATGTTAAAATAATAAAAAAGAAGAGAGAAGAGAGGCCAAAGGAGTATACAGCGTTTAGGTTCAGTTAAAATTCTACAAAATAAATTGATTTCTGTACCAGAAGCAGATCCACAGTCCTCTAAATGTGGTGGTGAAGAGGGACAAGGGGAACAAGGGAGTCAGGGTAAGAGACATCATTCCCTTGGTTGTGGTGATGCTCATGGTGCATATGTATGCATGAGAATTTATCATAATGCATGCACTAGATATGTGGGCTTCTTCTTCTGGGTTTTCCACACAGAAGTTACACATGGGGAGAACTTCAAGGCCAGGTAGAAAGAAATAAGGCTACAATGACACCCCCAGGCCGGTAGTACACCATAGCCTCATTTCCACAGAAGAAATAAGGCTACAATGACACCCTCAGCAGAGTCACACCTGGTTATGTTCTGCAGCTGGAGACAGCTGACTCAAGGGCTCCCATTGCAGCCAGATAGCCTTATCTGTTTAACCGTGCAGACTAAGTCCTCTGCCTGAGCCCCAGTCTCTTCACCTGCTCAAGCAATTAACAGATGCATTTCCTTCCTGGAGGATTCAGGAGAATCAGTTTGGCTCAGATACAAGCAGAGACAGCAACATCATGGTTCCAGATGGATTTCTTCAAAGGAAGGCTGTCCCTCTATCCCTCATGCTGCCAGAATTAGAGGCCACCCATTCAGTCTCCATAAATTTACTCAGTACCAAAAGCCAGAACTATTAGCAGAAATGTCCCCACTGCAGGTACATCAATGGCCTCCTGGAAAAGGACTGAAGGGGCTCCAAGTGTCTAGTTTCCTCCTTGATGTCTTTCTTGCTCCCTCCCTCCCTCTTGTATTTGAATCAGGGTCTCACTTAATATAGACTGACTGCAAATCCTGATTCTCAGCTGCCTCCACCTCCCAAATGTCGGGATAACAGGTGTGCAACACCACACCTGGCCTTACTTGACCTTCCCTTCTTCCGAGGCTCTGTTCACTTCCACTCGTGACTAATGACACAATCAATAAACTAAAGAGGAAGTGGCTGGCCTGCCTAATAACCCTGGCCCAGCAAAGACTTAAAACCCTACTACTGGATAACGAACAGTCTTGCACGCTATATGCAGCCTTTTGCCACCTCAGCCCCATCCTCTTCTCAGTACCCCTACCCCAGCCCCAATTCCCGGCCCTGACTCCTTACCTGCTACCTTCCTCCTTCGAAGAGACCAAGGTTGTCGCCCGCCCGCTGCGAACTGGCAGTTCCTGTGCCCTTTCCTCAGGCTCTGGCTCCAGTGACGAGCCGGTGCTACCATCGCGGCTACCCCTTCCTGGGCTGCTGTCTGCAGAGGCTCGCGGAGACTCGGTGTTCTGCTTCAGCGTCTGCAGTTTAGCCAGAGGGATGATGTCGCAGTTCTGTGGGCGATGCCACACCGTGCGCTGCGAGGCAGCACTGTAGTAGTAGAAGCGCGATGTATTGGGGTCAAAGAGTTCCCACCACTGGTCCTCGCTAGTGCGCTTGATTCGCACGCCGGCTGGCGGGTCCCATACACACTCCCCGGTGACCAGGTTGGCATACATTCGTTCTCGGGTGCGTGGTTCGATGATCTCCACCCACTCCAACCTGCAGGGGACAAGGGCATCAACCAAGACCCTGGCTCTCACCTTACATACTGGACAGGGGCTTCCACCAGCTGCTGGGTGCTCCTGGTGGTATTTCCTTGGAACCCCCAGGACAGCAGGACCACAAACTATTGCCCTTGCCTGGTTCTCAGCCTGTAGCCCTGTAATCCTTTTTATTTATAAAAATGTAAAGTACTCCAAGCAAGGCCTTATGTTTGATGTCAGGCTGTAAATGTTTAACGACTGCTTCCAAGTTTTTGTTTATTTAAGGTTTATTTTATGAGTGTGTATGTGCATATGTGTGTAGTGCTCTAACAGGTCAGAAGAGGGCAGAGGACCTCCCAGAGCTGGAATTACAGTCTGTAAACCACTCAACATGAGTCCTGGGAGCCAAATTTAAAAGAACATCACTCACTCTTAACCACTGATGCAGTGGCCATGTTTCCACAAAGCAGCTGCACTCGTATTGGGACTGTGCGGCACATCACTGGAGCACTGTTCTGGGGAAGCCCCTTCCTCTTTGATGGAGGTTTGAGTCTGTAGCCCAGAATGGCCTACAATACTCCTGCCTAAGCTTGCCACATGGAGAGATGACAAACGTGAAGCTCCAAGCCTGGCTCTGGAAGTGTTTGATATAAAGACAAAGTGAATGTCAGAGAAGGCCTGCCACATCCATAATAAATAAAGCTGTGGAGCCTTGTTTGCAAGGGACACATTTCTGTTGTGTCTAATATAGTTCTATAGGAGGTCACCAGACAAGAAAGCAAAAAGAAAAGAGGTTGGAGGCTGGAGGGATGGTTCAGTAGTTAAGAGCACTTGCTGATCTTGCAGAGGACCCAGCCTTGGTTCCCCGGTATCCACATGACAGCTCACAACTGTCTGTACAGTTCCAGGGGATATGATACCCTTTTTTTTTGATCTCTGTGGGCACCAGGCATGTATACCATATACAGATATGCATGCAGGCAAAACACATATACACATAATTTAAAAAAAAAAAAGATCTTGGCTGGGCAGTGGTGGCGCACGCCTTTAATCCCAGCACTCAGGAGGCAGGCAGATCTCTGTGAGTTCGAGGCCAGCCTGGTCTACAAGAGCTAGTTCCAGAATAGGCTCCAAAGCTATAGAGAAACCCTGTCTTGGAAAAAAAAAAAGGTCTTATAAACACGGTGGAACTGGTGCAGCTTTCCCATTCCTCCCTCTGCTCTATGTGTGTGCATGCTTACAAATGTATGTATGTATGTTTATGAAGGTATATGCTTACATTGGGATGTTTACCTCAATCACATCCTCAGCTTACTGGAGACAGAGTATCTCACTGAAGCTGGAGTTCACTCTTTTTCCTAGACTGTCCAGTGAGCCCTGCCCCGGGGATCTGCTTATCCCTGCCTCTCCAGTACTGGCTTATATGCACACACTGCCGCACCCAGCTTTTCCATGGGTGTAGAGGATCTGAACTCAGGTCCTCGCTTCACCACCAGAGCCAGTTTCTCAGTCCATGCCTCTGCTTCCCTTTTAAAATGATCTGCTCTTTTTTTCAGACTTTATAAAGAAAAATTTCAAATGTAAAAATACACCAATGATTTCTACATGTGTGTTTTATTTATTTATTTTTTGCTATTACTAACATATTCAAACACTTTTCTCAAATTCCTGAAAAACTCACAAGGAACATAGCTTTTCTTGGTTTCTTAGTGATCCACAGGAGCTTTATTTTAAACACGTGTTCTAAATAGATGCTCAATGATGTGTCAGGAGGATCTACTTTGTGATTTATGTTTTTATTCTCTTTTGTCTTTCGAAAAAAACAAGTTTTAATCTTAATTAGTTGGATTTATAAATCCTATTTCTTCCTGGTTTAAGAAATCTATACTTGCAGGTCAAGCATATTCTCTTATAAATTGACTTCTCAAAGTTTTATAATGTTGCCATTTATACTGAAGTCTTGCATCTGCCTGGACTGACTTTGCTTCTTGTGGCATTTCACTTTGCTAAACAGTACCACCCCCAGCCCCGTGATGGACAAGAGCAGCACTACCAGGTCCAGGTTTACAGGTGAACATTTCTGTCTGAGATTGCATCTGGCTCTGTGGATCAGCCTGCCTCTCTGAGCCTTTATTAGAGGAGCTTAGCAAAATCAGCAATCTTGTACTATGGTTGATATTTTTTCTCCTATTTTCTTTTCTTTTTTTTTTCTTTCTATTGTTAGAGATGAACCTGGATCTTTGCATGTAATAAGCATCTATTTGTTCTGTCTCTGAGCTATGCCTCGCCTTCTATTACCCGCCCCCTTTTTTTATGTTTTGTTTGTTTTTGTTTTTTTGAGACAGGGCTTCTCTGTATCTTTGGAGCCTGTCCTGGAACTTGGGCAGAGGATTTGCAGTTTGCCCTAATGTGTGTCTTGTTTTGGTCAAGGATTTGCTCACTATACCCCTCTTTCCTCCCTTTTGGGATGGTTATGTATATTCTATGACATTATATGTTCAAAGTATGTGACCTGGTTTTTATTTTTGATTTGTAGGGGGCTACGTTTAAGAGATTGCCTTGAGTCTCAAAAGTAATTTTGAACATTTAAAACTGTTGAGACTATGAAAGACTATCAGGTCTTTTAAAGTTGGACTAAATGCAGTTTCCATTTTGATATAGTTACAAGCCTATGTGGTTCAGGGAGGGAATGTGATGGTTTGAATGGGCATGGCCCCCACAGCCTCATGTATTTGAATGCTTGATTCCCAGCAGGTAGAACTATTAGTATTAGGAAGGATTAGGGTGTGGCTCTGTTGAAAGAGGGGTGTTACTGAGGGTAGACTTCAAGGTATCCAAAGTGGGTACCATTCCCAGATCTTTCTTCTCTGTCTCATGCAGATTGAAGTTCAGAATTTTAATATAGGATTTTGTGATCCACCTTCTCTGCCCAGCTCAACACTGCAAAGAGGGTCAAGGCCTCTGCTGAGTATCTCTGCATCAACACAGACCAGCTGGGTTCTTGTACATGACATTAGACCCTATGTATTTACTCAGTCAGCCATGGTGGTAATACGGGTCTTCCTCCCAACCTTCTATGCAATGGTTTCTATGCCAAAGTTCACAGTGGTCCTACCCACTGCCCAGAACCATACACTATGAAAGGCAGGATGCTCTTTTCAACCTCAAGGGTGCTGTGGGACAATGGTCTTGTACCCTGTAAAGATTTGTCAGTTATACTGGTTTAATAAAATGCTGATTGGCCAGTAGTGAGGCAAAAAGTATATGTGGGGCGACCAGAACAGGAGAATTCTGGGAAGAGGAAAGGCTCAGTCTGCAGTCATCACCCAGACACAGAGGAAGCAACATGAGAATGCCTCACTGATAAAAGATATCAAGCCATGTGGCTAATACAGACAAGAATTATGGGTTAATGTAAGTTACAAAAGAAAGCCTGAGTTAAGAGGACAATCAGTTTATAATTAATGTAAGCCTCTGTGTGTTTCTTTGGGACTGAATGGCTGTGGGACTGGGCAGGACAAAAACATCTATCAACATAGTATGTCTTCTGGTCTGCCTAGTCTGCCTCTCCTATATCAGTGTGGGGATGGAACTAGTGCCAGAGGTTTAGAGCCCCAGATGTAGTCCCAGTTGGAGCCATCTTATCATGTTTATCATGGGGAACTGGGATGGGGACTTCTCAGGCCAGGAAGCAAATATTTCCTTCAACATTGGGCAATGGCTATAAAACTGTAGCTAATATAAATATTAAAAATATTAAAGTCTATGCCGGGCGGTGGTGGCGCACACATTTAATCCCAGCACTCGGGAGGCAGAGGCAGGCGGATCTCTATGAGTTCGAGACCAGCCTGGTCTATAAGAGCTAGTTCCAGGACAGGCTCCAAAACCACAGAGAAACCCTGTCTTGAAAAACCAAAAAAAAAAAAAAAAAAAAAAAAAAAAAAAAAAAAAAAAAAAAAAAAAAAAAAAATTAAAGTCTCTCTTTTTTTGTTTTTTTTTTTTTTTTTTTGGGGGGGGGGGTTGGTTTCCCTGTGTAGTTAGAACTTGCTCCATAGACCAAGCTGGCCTCAAACTCAAAGATCCACCTGCCTCTGCTTTCGGAGTACTGGGATTAAAGTTGTGCACTACCACCACCCAGCTGGATATTTAAATCTTACACTGAGTTTGTTCCAGATGCCTGGCAATTCCTGACCCATAGGCTGGAGGAGTATAATGCAGGGCCTGCCATGGCATAGGGCAGTAACTACTAGGCAGGCACAAGGTAAGCAGATCAGTCTGGAGACAGCACACATTCTCCCTAGCAGGGCTACCATAAAGGACAGCTGCAATTAGCAATTCAACTCATCTCTACAAGGATGGGTATTCAACAAAATCATGAACAATCATGTAGAAGTTAAGAGCTGACCAAAAACTAGGAGAGAAGAAACGGATTCACAATATAGATCTCCAGACACCTGCAGCATGGTTAGCACATGCTAACTGTGAGAACCATGGTAAGATGTAGGTTTCTACAGGAAAATATAGAGAGGGTTAACTGGAACAGCTAAGTTAAAACCAAATTGCTGAAATATCTGTGCATGGTGGCACATACTTGTGGTTTAGCTACTTGGGAGGCTGTGGCTTAAGGAGTGCTTAGTTCAAGAGTTCAAGGCCAGTATGGGTAATATGGAGCCACCACCATCAATCCATCAATCAGTCAATTGATCACCAGGATGAACATGCTATATGGGTGGTTTTGTTGTTGTTGTTCTTGGTTTTTGAGACACAGTCTCCCTGTGGAGCTCTGGCTGATCTGGAATATACTATGTAGTCCAGTATACAAGTGCTTGCCTTGCCTCTGCCTCTGCTAGGGATTAAAAGTGTGCTGATAGTTTTACTTGTCAATTGGATACAATCTAGTCACCTGGGGAGAGAGTCTCAATTGTCTGGAGTGGCCTGTGAGCATGTCCGGTGTTGGGGATCGTTTTAATTAGTTAACTGATAGAGGAACACTAGCCCACTGTGGGAGGAAGCACCATTTCCTAAGCAGAGAGAGGGTCCCGAACTGTGTACGAGAAGTAAGTAGCTTAGCACAAGCAAAGCAAATGAGCATGCCTGCATTAATTTTTCTACCCTGGGCTGTAGATGTAATATATAACTAGCTGTTTCAAGTTCCTGTCTTGACTTCCCCACAAAGGCTTGCCTCTACCGTCTGAGTGCTAGAAATAAAGGCATGGGCTGCCATTCTGGGCCGAAGTTGTTTTCTGTCAGGGTATCTTATCTCTGCAACAGAAAGGGAGCTGCAACAAAGTGCTTATTCATAAAGAAGAAAGAACAGACTCAGAGCAAACCGGCCAGAGGAAATCGCAGCAGCAGGCAGAGAGGGTGGGTAGGTGGCCAGGGACTAACATGTCAGTCAAAACATCTAGAAGAGGAGGGAATGAACAGATATATTTAAAACAGGAGCTGAACTTTCTAGAAAATTACAAATCACTACAAATTCTAAGCACTGAAGTCTCCAGGTAAAAGGTACTTGTCATGGCCAGGAAATGGAACTCAGGAAAACACAAACTCAAATCATGAAAGGTGCCACACATGCCAAAGAGGTGGCAACCATCAAACAGTCCTGGAATCCTGGTGTGGCAAAAGTTCTGGTACCACTGCTCTGCTGTAGGAGATGGTAGCTGAGACAACAGGACATGGGAATCACTACCAGCTCCTGATGCTCAAGAGCTGACAGTAAGAAGTTGTGAACCCAGTCAGGGCACACAGCACACAGTGGAAGGGTCCTGGGAAAAAGCAGAGGTCATCACAACTGCCATAAAAGGGGTTAGATATGAGAGAGAGCCAGGCGGTGGTGTGCACGCCTTTAAGCCCAGCACTTGGGAGGCAGAGGCAGGCGGATATCTCTATGAGTTTGAGTCTAGCTTGGTCTACAGAGCAAGTTCCAGGACAGCCAGAATTGTTATACAGAGAAACTCTCTCAGAAAAAAACAAACAAACGAACAGGGCTAGACATGAGAGAGAGTAGCTGCTCCCTGTAGGGCTCTTGACATAAAAACTGATAAGGCCAGAGACCCTGGTGGCAGGGCATGCCTAAGCTACGCATGCCTCACACAATATACACACCAACTAACTTGACTACCACCCAGGAGGGTGGGCCTCACTCCCAGGATCGGGAGTCCTGAGCATCAATGAGCAGCCTCTAGCTAGGATCTCAGTGGACAGGAACGACTCACAAGCTGCTGCCAGGCTGTGCATGTGGAGTGGGAGGAGCAGTGTTTGGCAAATTTTTAGGTGAAACCTGCCTACAGCCAGATGAAGGGGCTGTAGGACTCTAGCAATGCTAACCCCAGCCAGAGACAGACCAGAGCTGTCCCTTTACAGCTTCAAATAGGGAACAGGGCTGTAATTTTTAGATAGATGAAGAAATTGTTAAAGTAGAGAAACTGACAGGTAAGAGGGGTGGGGAAGGGGAAGTAAGATTTCTGGCCTGAGTGGTTATGAGAATCAGGGCCACATAGATCCAGGGGACAGAACTTGATATACGCACTGACAATGGCTAAGGACAAACAGCAGGTGCACTGTGTCCCACAGTGTCAGCAGTCTTTCTCCAGTGATGCCTTGAAAGGCCTCAGGGCACCTCTTTCCTCTGAGGGATCTCTCCCCACCAACCTTCTTAACCTATACAAGATTTTATCAAAGCTAGGGTACTCTCCAAAGAATCTCCTTGGATGATAAAAGAAAGTTATTAAGCACAGAACAATCTCTTAATCCCTAAAAGAAACAATTATAAGTCTTGGTTTTGTTTAAAAAGCCCTTCCAAATGAATGCAATTCAATAATCCTCCCTCAACAAAGAATGGGGTTTTATTCCCTTTGCAGTGCACTCCTGTGCATGTGGGCAGAAACCCAGCCCTTTAGGAACATTCCTGGCATCTCCTGGGGGGCAACATTCAATCAAGAACTCAGAAAATAAAAGGTAGATGAGGGTGGGGAGCCCAGGAACAGACATTCAAAGCCAGGCGTGGGTGGGATCTAAAGATGTCCACAGTTCGTGGTTTCAGAAAAAAGGAGAACCCAGTCTGGGAAACCCCATGGACTATGTGGACCCTGAGGAAAGGGAGGGACCCAGCAAGGGGCCACAGATCTGTGTAGGCTTTATGGGAGGGGGCACCATGAACTAAGGAAAACAGCCTGCTCACAGGGTTGAAGTCAGGTGTAACAGACATTCTGTAACAAGTTAAGTAGGTAAGGAAAACCTGTTAGCTGTCTGAGCACTGCTGACAGTACTTCACACTCAGCGAGGACTCAACCCCATAGGCAACAGGGAAGCACCAATGTTCAAAGCCTCTTACTAACTCAACTGGAGATATAGTGGGCAATGTTTCTTTGGCGATAATGTTTAAAACTGATTGCCATGGAAAAATAAGCCATCTTTTATCTAAGGAGGAATGATAAAGATGGCAATCACAAGTTGGAATAAGGGCGATGAACATCAAAGGTCCTAATGACATAGCAGAGAACAGGCCCCCTCTCAGCAGCCCCAGGTATTGGGATGGGAGTATTCTGGCTCTGTGGGTGCAGTATTCTTTAGTTCTTGCCCTAGAGAGGCTTGTAGCAATGATTTGTCCAAACAAATATCTCCCGAAGGAACAAGAAAGGCTGATGTGGGAGTCCCCTCTGTATGCTGTGAATACCATTGGTTAATAAAGAGCCGGGCAGTGGTGGCGCAAGCCTTTAATCCCAGCACTCGGGAGGCAGAGGCAGGCGGATCTCTGTGAGTTCGAGACCAGCCTGGTCTACAAGAGCTAGTTCCAGGACAGGCTCCAAAACCACAGAGAAACCCTGTCTCGAAAAACCAAAAAAATAAAAAATAAAAATAAAAAAAATAAAGAAACTGTCTTGGCCTGTTGAAAGGGCAGAACTTACGTAGGTGGGGAAAACTAAACTGAATGCTGGGAGAAAGGAGGTAGAGTCAGGAGAAATCATGTAGCCCCGCCGGAGACAGACACTGGGAACTTTACCTGGTAAACCACAGCCATGTGGTGATACACAGATTACTAGAAATGGGCTAAATTAAGATATAAATGTTAGCCAATAAGAAGCTAGAGCTAATGGGCCAAGCAGTGTTTTAAATAATATAGTTTCTGTGTGATTATTTTTGGGTCTGAGCTGCCAGGTGGCTGGGAGTACTACACAGCAGAAAAAAAAATGACATCTTGAATTTTGTAGGCAAATGGGTAGAGCTAGAAAACATTTTGAGTGAGGTGACCCAGACACAGAAAGACAAATTATCACATGTACGCGCTCATAAGTGCTTTTTAAACATAAAGCAAACCAGCCCACAAATCACAATCCTAGAGAACCTAAACAACAATGAGGACCCTAAGAGAGACATACATAGATCTAATCTACATGGGAAGTAGAAAAAGGCAAGATCTTCTGAGTAAATTGGGAGCATGGGGACCTTGGGAGAGGGCTGAAAGGCAGGGGAGAGGCAGGGAGAGGAACAGAGAAAAATGTAGAGCTCAATAAAAACCAATGAAAAAAAAAAGAATTAGCCAATAAGAAGCTAGAGCTAATAGGCCAAGCAGTGTTTCAAATAATATAGTTTCTGTGTGATTATTTTGGGTCTTAGCTGCTGAGCAGCCAGGAAACAAACAAGCAACCTCTTACAACAAGAGGCAAGTATACAGAAGGTGAAGTGTACAAGGTGAAAGGGCACTGAGGGTGTAACAGACATCATAAGAGAAAAGGAGAGGTTTTTTTTTTTTAGTGACTTTGCTGTGACAGATACCCACATGCAGAAGAATGAGGCTGGTTTCGTCTTTCTTTCTTTTTTTCTTTCTTTCTTTCTTTCTTTCTTTCTTTCTTTCTTTCTTTCTTTCTTTCTCTTGGTTTTTCGAGACAGGGTTTCTCAGTAGTTTTGGAGCCTGTCCTGGAACTAGCTCTGTAGACCAGGCTGACCTAGAACTGAGGCTGGTTTCTACTTGAGGTCAGACATAAACATTAATTCTATAGGCAGATAAAAAGACCTTGCTGTAAGAGCTAAAATTACAAAATGTTTAGAACAAAAAATAGGGGTAAATTTTTATGATCTTGAGTCAACAGTATATTCTTAAACATCACATCAAAGTATGAGCTGCAAGAAGCAACAGATAAATTGAATTTCATCAAAGAAAAGAGTTCTGTGCCAAAAACAAGTCAACTAACAAAGCAAAAACAAAACCACAGAATGGAAGAATACATTTGCAAAACATACATATCTGATAAGAAATTTAAATTCAGGGGCTGGAGAGATGGCTCAGAGGTTAAGAGCACTAGCTGCTCTTCCAGAGGTCCTGAGTTCAATTCCCAGCAACCACATGGTGGCTCACAACCATCTGTAATGAGACCTAGCACTGTATCCTGGAAAGTGTACATATAATAAATAAATAATTAAAAAAAGAAATTTAAATTCAGAACATAAAAAGAACTCATAATTCATAATAAAAAGATAATTAAAGTATGGGCAATAAATTGTGTGGTGATGGCACATGCCTTTAATCCCAGCACTCAGGAGGCAGAGGCAGGGAGGTGGATTTCTGAGACTGAGAACCAGCCTGGTCCACAGAGACAGTCCAAGACAGTCGGGGCTATCCAGAGAAACCCTGCCTTGAAAAACAAAACAAAAAAAGAAAGCATATTTCCTAGCTGGGTGTGGTGGTGCACGCCTTTAATCACAGCATTTGGGAGACAGAAGCAGGCGAATCTCCGTGAGTTCCAAGCCAGCCTGGTCTAGAAAGCAGGCTCCAGGACAGCCAGGGCTGTTACACAGAGAAACCCTGTCTAGAAAAACCAAAAAGAAAAAAGTATGGGCAATAAAGATGGAATTTAGTTCAACAGCAAAGTGCATGTAGCATGTGCCAGGCCAACAGTCCTCACTCTAGCGCCAAGCTGAGTGTGGTGGAACAGGCCTGAGCTCCCAGCACTCCTCAGGCAGGAGAACTGCACATTCCAGGGCATCCTGAGCTATAGAGTGAAAATGTTTCAAAAAACAAAACAACAGGCTCCAAAGCCACAGAGAAAACCTGTCTCGAAAAAAAAAACCAAAAAAAACCCCCACAACAAACAAGAATCTGAAAGACCCAAACCCAACAATGAGATAGGTAGTTAGGAGATAGCATTATTTCCATAAGGCTGAAGTGACTGAGAGGCTCAAGTTAACCCCATTTTCTGGTAGGGCTCCCTAAAGAACTGCATTTCAGCTGGCGGTGCACACCTTTAATCCCAGCACTTCAGAGGTAGAGGCAGAGGCAGAGCAAAGTGAATTCCAGGATAGCCAGGGCTACATGGAGAAACCAAAAAAGAAAACAAAACCAAACCAGTAAGAACAACAAGAAAAAGAATTGCATTTCAGTCTACTTCCAGCTAAAATCCCAACAGAACACCTTTTCATAGGGTACATTTAGGCTGGGATTGGGACAGGTGGATTAATGATGGATCTACAGACTGGAGAGATGGAAGATTTCAGATTAATAAGGCAAGACTCCAGCCAGGATTGCTGGATGTCGGTGGGAAAAAAAATGTAGATCCACATAGATTGATAAGGAATGTAAAAAAGCCTCAAAACCTTCAAAGAAGAGTCATGAAGCAGGAGAGGGCTTCTTCACCAGTACACAAAACTCCAGGGAAAGTGACATGATATCTAACATATCTGCCAAGAAAACTCCCCCACTAACACAACCTGCACAGGAGCACACGCCCGGATGAGGCAAGCTCTAGGGTGTCTCCAACAGGCACTCTTCTCCACAGTGAGCAGGAGCCTGCACACCAGAAAAGCCAACAGCCTGCTTAGCAGGAGAAGACATTGCAGTAGAGCAGACTGAGTGGCGGGAAGCACTTTTTCATCAGGAATATGAAGACAGACAAGAAATCCATGGGCAATGGACCACCTGACTAGGGTGAGTTCTCCGGCTAGAGCAGGGTGACATGTGAGAAGGGACCAATAATGAGCACAACAAAGAATATCTGGTACCACAGGCAAGCTGGACACACAGACAATGTAGCCACCAGGAACCCTTGTAGTGTATGAGCATATCCACACTGCATGGCCCAGGTCTAGGGTTCTCAGTGGCACTGCTTACTGGCAGGGCCCTCTGTACACTATGTACAATAGGGACACTTGAAACACTGCTGTGGGACGAACTCTTCCTACCTAGACAGTCATGTGAGCAAGAGTAAACAGTGAGAACTGGGGAGGGCTGGAAGCAGCAGAACAGCCAACATCACGAAGTGTAGTTGGCACGTGTCAAATGGTGGTGTACACCTTTAGTTCCAGCTCTCAGGAGGCACAGGTAGGTAGGCGTCTGTGAGTTCAAGGTCAACCAGGGTTGAACAAAGATAGTCTGTTTCAAAAAAACATCCCAAAAGCCAAATAAAGAAGTCAATGGAAGCACATGGGTTAGCTAAAGCATCCCCAGTGCAGTAAGACTCTCAGGACAGGATCACATGGGGTGATGGCAATCTTTAATAAGGTACCAAGAGCCGG
>NC_022017.1:11439940-11441004 GCF_000317375.1 Microtus ochrogaster
CTCCAAAACCACAGAGAAACCCTGTCTTGAAAAACCAAAAATAAATAAATAAATAAATAAATAAATAAATAAATAAATAAATAAGGTACCAAGAAACTGGGTCACAGCTGACCATAATGACACACATCATAATTCCAACACTCCAGAGGTAGAGGCAGGCAGGTCTCCTTCAACTGAAGGTCAGCCTGGTCTACAGAGTGAATTCCAGGACAGCCAGGATTCCACACAGAAACTCTGTCTCAAAAGAAAAAGGGGAGGGGGAGGTTGGAGAAATGGCTCAGAAGTTAAGAGCACTGGCTGCACTTCCCGAGGTCCTGAGTTCAATTCCCAGCAACCATATGGTAGATTACAACTATCTGTAATAAGATTTGGTGCCCTCTTTTGGCAGGGAGGGATACATACAGGCAGAACAATGTATGCAATAAATAATCTTTTAAAAAGAAAAGAAAAAAAATAGGGGTCAGATGTGGAGTCCTAAAGTCAAATCAACACTTCTCACCATATTCAAGAATAGACTCCAGATTGAAGCAATCTGTGGGACTGGGGATGACTCACTTGTTTAGCATCCGTAAGGCCCTGCATTTAACTCACAGCACAAATGAAAACAACAAATCCTGGTTTTGGAAAACTAAGTAAAAACTAAAAGAAAGTCTCAAAATTAACTGTGACACATATAGGAGATCATACTGGTCTACTGTTAGAGGCCTAACCTAACCTGCACAAAGACCCAACCTTCTCACCAGATGCTTGACTGAACCCTGTAAAGGGCTGGTTGATTGTGGTGGGTATACACATTAACCAACAATTTGTTGTTGTTTATTAATTTTATTTTTATGTCTATGGGTATTTTGTTTAAATATACCTGTGCACCGTCTGTGTGCAGTGCCTGCAGGGCCCAGAAGACAGTTTTGTATCCTCTGGAACTGGAGTCATAGATAGTTGTTAGCAGTCATGTGGGTGCTAGAAATTGACTCCAGAAGAGCAGCCAGTGCACTTAACTGCTAGGCCATTTCCCATCCACTGTTTTTTGGGTTGTTTTCTGTTATTTATTTATTTATTTATTT
>NC_022017.1:11441186-11444003 GCF_000317375.1 Microtus ochrogaster
ATGTGGTTGCTGGGAATTGAACTCGGGACCTTTGGAAGAGCAGGCAATGCTCTTAACCGCTGAGCCATCTCTCCAGCCCGTTTGTTTGTTTTTTGAGACAGTCTTATGTATCCCAGGCTGGCCTCAAACTTTCCATTTGAAGATGACCTTGACTTTCTGATCCTCCTTTTTCCACTTCCCAAGTACTGGATTACAGGCCTGCACCACTATGCCCATTCTACATAGTACTAGTGATTCAATCTAGAGTTCTGTGTATGTTAGGTAACTACTTTAACCAGATGAGTCCAAAGTTACTTTTATTTTGGTTAAGGGAACAAAAGCCATAGAAAGGCTGTGGAAAACAACTAGGTTATAAACGTTAAGGAGAGTCAGAAGGCAGAGGCAGGCACAATTGGCTGAGGAATTCTGTCTATCAAAGTTTCTGAGGAGGCATGCCCCAGCCTCTACCAAGTGTGCAGGTATGCTGCAGTGAGGGGCTGTGCTGAGAACAGTGGACTACAGAGACAGAAAGAAGTAAGAGCGAGCACGGGTGAGGTCCTGAGAGAAGGAAGGCTCGTGAAAGCGGGCAGCCCCACAGACGTGAGTGGGAGAACTACCAGGGGTCACATTACCTTTTCTGTGAAGAGCTGTTCCTTCCCACTTTCCCAGGGACTGGACAATTCATCACGAGTAGACACTGCCTCCTTACCTGGTGCTTGATCCTGGAATCCTGGGCTCCTGCTCATCGACATGGTGGCTTCTGCATTCATAATCCTGTGTCTGTGACATTGCCATCTGCTTCCTTAGTGTTGAGGTGAATAGTTGTCAGAGGACCATCAGGTTGCCTCTTCCAGTATCAGACAGGAAGAGGCCACACTAGGGAGAAAAGAAGTGGCTAAACACTGATGGAAAATTCGGGTATCAGGTGATGGCCCACACCACAAACATGAACTTACAGAAGGCAGCTGGCTCAAATGGAAAGTAATCCCCAAGCTTCAAACCTCCCAGGGAAGTGCTATTAGTACCCAGTCATCTTCTCTTATAACAGGGAGGATCTGCTGGTTAACTCCCATTGCTGAGATTCTACTTGGGCCAGGGTAGGGGCACATGAACCTGAAGAACTGCAAAGCTAGAGGATGCATTGGATTACCCAGGCCTCGCTCGCGTATGACATCTGGACCCCAAGCTCTGGATGCTATCACATAAGGGGACGTTGTGGAGATGAAGTTGAGTAAAATACACACAAAACACAGGCTATGTATGCCCCATGCAGAGCAGAGCCTCGGGCATGTAAGACACACATAGATTTCCCATGACATGACAGTGAACAGGCTCTCTCATAGACATACTGAGCTTACTAGAGACACTTGGAAAGGGACCCTTGACCCTATATTCAAGATATAAAGCAGTCCATGCTGTAAATGTGAATGCTGAAAAAATGAGCTTTTAGGAAAAACCAGAGAAAACTAGACATGGTGGCCCATGCCTTAATCCTAGCACTCAGGAGACAGAGAAAAGCAGATCTCTGTGAGTAAGAGGACACCCTGGTTATACAAAGTGAGTTTCAGGCCAGCCAGGGCTACAAAGTGAGATCCTAACCAAGATGGGGGGTGGGGGAAGACTAGTTCAAATTGAGAAGCATTGCTACAAAGAACATGCACAATATGGCATATCTCATCTGAAAACAGGCACACTAAACATATACAAAAATCCTACAGATAAAGAGATAGCGGAGCATAGTTGACACAGCAGAAAGTAGACAGCAATTATGGAAATGGCTCAGTTTCATTCTTGAGAGAGGTGCTCATTAAAGGCATAATATGATATAAGCACCCAGCAAACTCACTAAACAAGAAAGGTAAGAACTGCTAAGTGCCAGCAAGGTGACGGAAAAGAGCACTTAGGTTGTACTGCTAGGTCTGAAGGGGTCACCCACTCCAGAAGGTGGTTCAACAGTATTCTCTCAAGGAGAGTACATGCATCTACCTAAGCCACGGCTTCCTTACAATGGAGGCTACAACTATTCACAGAGGCCACTGTGACAATGCTAGCAGCCCTGTGCCAACAGACACGAAGGGATACTCCAAGTGCACACCAATTCTCCTGCAGTGAGCATGAACACACGTACACACTAGGGTTTCCTTCCAAAGTTCAGAAACAGTTGCTGCTATTAGAATCGGAACCAACAGGTTCTGGACCAGATAGTGCCAGGATAGGACCAGGCATAGCATGCTGTCTCCAGTCAAGGCACTGCTTTCATAGTGCTGGCTGGGGAAGCTCACAGAGTTGTAGGAAGATGCTTCCTCCTTTCTCTACACATGCCCCAGCACACCAAAGCCTACAACCATGAGACAGAGTATCACTGGGGCTTTGTCTTCATACTCTCCACCAAGTCCCAGAAGAACTCAGATAGCCAGAGCAGTCCTAAGCAAAAGCACACTGCTGGAGAGCACAACACCTGATTTCAAGATGTAATGAAGAGCTATAGTGATAAACCAGCATAGGGCTAACAGAAAACCAGACACTTACAGTGATCAATAGAATAAAATTAAGGACACATACACAAGGCCATGCAACTGCAGCCATCAATTTTACAGATAGGAGAAAAGAATATCTTCAACAAATAGTGCTGGGAAAACTAGACACACGTAGAAGAATAATACCAGGTCTTTCTTTTACTTTGTACAAAAATCAACTCTAGCCGGGCGATGGTGGCGCACGCCTTTAATCCCAGCACTCGGGAGGCAGAGACAGGCGGATCTCTGTGAGTTCGAGACCAGCCTGGTCTACAGAGCTAGTTCCAGGACAGGCTCCAAGGCCACAGAGAAACCCTGTCTC
>NC_022017.1:11445058-11448175 GCF_000317375.1 Microtus ochrogaster
AGAGCTAGTTCCAGGACAGGCTCCAAAACCACAGAGAAACCCTGTCTCGAAAAACCAAAAATAAATAAATAAATAAATAAACCAGAAAGACCCCACGAGATGGGGAGAAGAAGCCTGGGGTGAGGGACATAAAACACACATGATATCAGAGTAGGTGGGAGAAATACAGGAGACATAAAGGCCTAAGCATGAATGTAGGCAAGGGACTAGGGAATAGGAGAGGGTTCAGGGGGAAGGCTAACCAAAACTAAGGATGTATGAAAAGGCCTTATGGTAATCTACTACCTTATAAGCTAATTTAAAATATATAATTTTTAAAAAGGGAGTTTGAATGGAGACACCCTGCATGAATGAATAATTTTGTCCCAGAAGCCATGGGTTATTGAGTGAAAATCCCAGTGCTCCTAGGGTGAGAAGAGAGACAAAGACAGGAGAATCTTGAGAGACTCAAGGGCCAACTGGCCTGGCATATGCAATGAACAACAGACAGACCTTTTCAAACACATGACTTTTAAGTCAGCTGTTGGTTCCTTATCAATCCCATGTACTAGGTTGAGGTCATTCCCTTATATATTGGTACTTTTTGAATCAGGAAAGAATAGTGACTTTTGTAAAATATTTTTGTTTATTGCTATGATTATTTCTGGATAACAATTGATCCCAGCAATTATGCACATCTAGGTGAGTGTAAAGGTCAGAAGAGAGCATTTGGTGTCTTCATTATCCTATCCATATTCACCTATTCCTGAGACAGGCTCCATTTGCTCTTCTAGACAGGAAGGCAGCAAGCCCCCGCTATGCTCTTGTCTTTATGCACTTCTAAGCTGGGGTTGCAGAGGGTGTGTGTGGTGGGTGATGCCTGGCTTGCTATGTGGGTACTGACTGGGACCTGATCTCTGGTTCTCACGTTGCACAAGTGCTCTTAACCACTGAGAGCCATCCCTCCAGTACTACACTAAACATATCATTCTTTGTATAAGCCTAAAGTAGTTATGATGTATGTTCTTTAATTTTATATATTCTTGAATTCATTTGCCTAAATTTTTGTTAAGAATTTCAAATCTATGTATACGCAGGTCAATGGCCCATGTATAATTTCTTGTAATTTCTGTTTGGCTTGTTTTGTAACAATTTTCTCCTAGATAAACCTCCATCTTGGAGGAAAGCTGATTAAGACACAGGATGTTCTAAAGGGAGGTGAACCATTCCATCTTGCAGGGAAGTTCCTTAAGTTCAGAGAGTATACTACTCAGAGGCTTCAGAAAGTCCCTGAAACTGACCAGATACACTAGGCCCCTCCTTCAGCAAGTGTATATAAACAGTAAGGACCAGTGAGAATGGTCCTCAGACCAATTAAGCTACCTGAAAGAAACAGACACAAATTGCCCAGGTTCAGACTTGTCTTTGTAGACATTTGTTCACATCTCCCTGGATACTGTCGCATAAAAGACAATTGTGTAGGCATGCTACTGGCATAATGAACTGGGAGGAATTGCCTCTTGCCAGTTTTCTTGGAGAATATGTACAAAAGTGCTATCATCTTTCCTCAGTAGAATGTGCACTGAAGGCACCTGGGTATGTTTTCTTTGTGGGAAGGTTTTCAGTTACAGATTGAACTTATTTAATACAGAACTATAATGTACATTATATTGGCAAACTGTCATGTGTTATCTGAGCTCACTGATACTCTGTTAGTGGGGTTGTCTCCCACTCATCTCACACAAAGCATTTTTTCTCAAAGTATACTCTTAAGGCCACCTAGTCAGGATGGACTGACCCCTCCTAAATCTAGGATAGGAAGAAAATTACAAAACAGCTAAGGAGTAAAAACAGTGTATCCTTAAAAGCCCTAAAGCTAGGCATGGTGGCATATGCATTTGCACTCTGCACCTGTGAGGCAGAAGCACACAGATCTCCTAGAGTTCAAGGGCAACCAGCATTTCTCATCCCCACACCTGGGTCACCCTGAAGCATCCCTGTAGCTGCAGTCTGGAATGGGGACAAAGCCTGTCATCCCAGCACTAGGGAGATGGAGGCAGGAAGATCAGGAGTTTAAGGTTATACTTGACTACACAGCAAGCTTGGGGCCAGCTTGGGCTACATGATGCCCAGTCTTAAAAAGAAAAAAATCAAAATCATAACTAACAAAAAAAAATAAAAATAAAAAAGAGTTCAAGGGTAACAACAAAAAACAAGAGCTAAAAGTAAATTCTGTCCAACTCATGTTACCATTGTTTATCTCACAATATAAAAGTACCTAGTGGGAAAGTTCAGTCATGCAGAGCTCATTCATAAAGAGAAAGCTCAACTGGGGACTCCAGCTGGTTGTCTTGACTTATCCAGTCAGTGTCTGCAGGATGCTGTGAGCACCTGATTTAATCATGTCATCTTTCTGCTGCATTTGTTCTTTCACTTAGACACCTCACGACTTAGCGGGTAGTGATTGCAGTTGACAGTTTCAATGGGACTTCCCCCATCCATTTCTAATGGGATGTTTTAAACATCTGATGTGATGTTTTGTTATCTTTTCTCTTTAGGTTTGGAGCCTGTCCTGGAACTAGCTCTTGTAGGCCAGACTGACCTCGAACTCACAGAGATCCGCCTGCCTGTCTCCTGAGTGCTGGTAAAGGTGTGTGCCACCAGTGCCCAGATGATATTTTGTTATCGATATCATGTTATTATTCTTTTATGTCAGTTTGCTATGTACTTAATATATTCACTTAAAACCAAAAATGTGACTATTGTAGATAATTCTCCAGACTATACAGAATAAGAATAAAGTGGTTTAAATAGTTTTATTGACATTTATATGTGAGCCACATGTACCACAACAGGTATGTGAAGGTCAGAGAACACTTTGCAGGAGTTGGCTCTCTCCCTCTTCACATGAGTTCTGGGGACCAAACTCAGGTCATTAATTTAGTGGCAAGTACTTTACCCACTGGGCAATATTGGCAGCCTTCCCTAAGCACATTTTTTTTTCCGAGGCAGGGTTTCTCTGTAGCTTTGGAGCCTGTCCTGGAACTAGCCCTTGTAAACCAGACTGATCTTGAACTCACAAAGATCCACCTGCCTCTGCCTCCTGAGTGTTGGGATTTTTTTTTAATTTTATTTATT
>NC_022017.1:11448718-11461364 GCF_000317375.1 Microtus ochrogaster
GGTCTCTGTCTCTGTCTCCTTTCATCGCCTGATGAAGGTTAATATTCAGGGGGATGCCTATATGTTTGTCTTTGGAGTGTTGGGATTAAAGGTGTGATACACCACCGCCTGGCTTCCCTAAGCACATTTTAAAAATCCTTTTCAAGTAAGTTCTAATAGTTAATGTCTTTCAAGGACTTATCTACTTATTGATTTATGTACTTCCTAAAAGATACCAGCATTTAAGGCATCAAGTTGCTACACGGTCTCTGCTATTTATGACTCACACACTATGTGATGTGAATCATATCAATATCAGCTCTACTACTGAAATTACAGGTTTTCTTTCATCTATCTGGCTAGAAATGGTCTAATTTTATTTAAATTTTTTTCTTGTATCAATACCATTTTATTTCATTTCTTTTGATGATTTTTAGTCTTTCTCTCCTCTCTCTCTCTCTCTCTCTCTCTCTCTCTCTCTCTCTCTCTCTCTCTCAACAGGGTCTGTCTATATAGCCCAGACTACACTAGAAAGATCTGTGTGCCTCTGCTTCCCAAGTGTTGGAGTTAAAGGCAAGGCCTCTGGAAGAAAAAAAGGATGCTCATGTCTATTTTGTTCTTCTGGGCATCAAGATTTCCCCTGCTCCTGCTTGCTTCTATTTTATTTATTTTAAACTTTTATTTACTTGCTTTTATGTGTATGTGTGTTTTTGTCTGTTACCATGTGCCATCACCAGAAGAGGATGCTGGATTCCCTGGAACTAAAATTACAGGTAGTTGTGAGTTGTCATCTGGGTAATGGCACTTGAACCCAGGTCTTTGGAAGAGCAACAAGTACTCTTAACTGTTAAGCCATCTCTTTAGCCTCCCTGCCTGTTTTTAAAACATCTCTTTGTACTGGAATTCAGCAACCTGATTATGATACAACCTGGGTTAAATTCTCAGCACCCATATGGCAGCTCACAACCATCTGTAATGACAGTTCTAGGGCATCCAACACTCTTTCCTACCTTCCACAGGAACTAGGATAGTGCACAGACATACACAGACATACATGTAGGCAAAACACTCATACACATTAAAAAATGGTACCCTAGTGTTCATAAGGTCTGTCCCTTCTAACCCTTCTCTTCAGACAGCAGAACAAGGAGTGTATGCTGCAATGACATGGTCTCTTCTAGTCACCGGGAAGTAGTTACTGCAATGACCAGCCAAGATGGCAACGGTACCAGGTATCTATTTCCTGTGACAACTTATCGTACAAAAAACAACTTAAGGAAGGGTTCGTTTATTTTGGTCCACAGTTCAGTGCTAGGGAAATAGTTTACCATGGCAGTGAAGGGAGATGATTGGTCACATTGTATCCAGTGAGGAAGCACAGAGAAATGAAAGCTGGTCTTCAGCTTGCTTTCTTTAGTTTTCTTATTCAGTCTAAGACCCCATTCCATGGAATGGTACCACCTACATTTAAGATATGTCTTCCCAATGCAATTACCCTTGTCTATACAATCCCTCTTAGACACACCTGAGATTTGTCTCCATGTTGATTTTATATCTCATCAATTTGACATTCAAGATTAATTATCACAGCAACAAAATAAGCAGAATATAGCAGATATAGGTTTATGGTAATAGTGAAGCTATTGTTCCCTCTTGTTGTCAGACTCTGAAATTCCAATCATCACTCCCTCTGGCCCAACTGCCCTTTATGCTAAACTTTGTAAGGTAAACCATTTGGGGCTCCAAAGCTACAGAGAAACCCTGTCTTAAAAACAAACAAACAACACCAAACAAACAAACAAAAAAACCAGAGGACCTGAAATCAGCTTTCAGCACCTATGTTCGACAGCTCATAAATGTCTGTAACTTCAGCTCCAGGGGATCCAATACCCTCTTTTGACTTCTGCGAACACACACACACAATATACACACTAAAATAAACCTTTAAAAAGATAAAAACATTAAAAAAGAAGAAATTGGGGGCTGGAGAGATGGCTCAGTGGTTAAAGAGCATTGCCTGCTCTTCCAAGGGACCTGGGTTCGTTTCCCAGCAACCACATGGTGGCTCACAACCATCTGTGGAGAGGTCTGGCGCCCTCTTCTGGCCTTCAGGAATACACGCAGACAGAAAATTGTATACATAATAAATAAATAAATAAATATTAAAAAAAATCTTTAAAAAAGAAGAAATTGGTTGGGAATAGGTCTTTTTGGATCTCCCCAGGAAAATCATGAAATTTATGCTGGCCTGGGCATATATACACTCCTAAAAACGTTTCTATACACAGTGATCTGTATCTCCATTATGCTACAAAGGCACTCACACTGATGTCTCCAACTCTAATCTGCTGCCACACAGATCAATACAGCCTCCTCCACTTGCTGACATCTCCCATGTCTCTCAAGTGAACTGTAATCCCCCCTTCTGCTATTGCTGTGCCTGACTATCCAGTCCCAATGTGCAGACATAGCAGCTGACACATATTCCTATGGAAAATATATTTTCATTAGGGTCCGGGGCTCACACACGACCATACTTATAACCCTAATTGTTATTTCCTATCTAACAGGTAAGTTCAGAATTAACAGGATCATACTAAGTCATTTTTCTCAAAGTTAAAGTGATCAAAACTTAGCCTTTCACTTTATTCACTTTAGACATCTATCTACGAACACCTGCCTTTGAGAATTGAGGACGGAGACCTTCTATTCCATTCCTTTCAAATGCCAATTTATTGATTTCATAGCATCATTTTAAATCATTATATTCTCTTCTGTAACCATAGCTTTTAGTTTCTCAGTCTCAGAATTCACAGTCTAAGGCTGTATGAGATAGCTCAGTGGGGTGGGGGAGAGAAAAAAAAGCACTTGCCTCCAATGCCTCCAAGCCTGATGACCTAAATTCAATTTCAGAAACCCACACAGTAAAATAAGAGACCCACCACCACAGGTTATCTTTGACACAACATACCCAAACTTATGGGACACAATGAAAGCAGTGCTAAGAGAAAAGTTCATAGTACAAAGTACCTTCATGAAGAATTTAAGAGATCTCATACTAGTGACTTAAAAGCACACCTGAAAGTTCTAGAACAAAAAGAAGCAGCTACAACTATGAGGAGAAGACAGCAGGAAATAATTAATTAGACTGGGAGCTGAAAATAATACAATAGGAGCAAAGAAAACAACACAAACAATGAAACAAAGAGTTGGTTTTTTGAGAAAAATCACCAAAATAGATAAATCATTATCCAAACTAAAGGCAGAGAGAAAATATCAAAATCAATGCTTTAATCCCAGCACTCGGGAGGCAGAGGCGCGCAGATCTCTGTGAGTTCAAGGTCAGCCTGGTCTACAAGAGCTAGTACCAGGACAGTTTCCAAAACTACAGAGAAACCCTGTCTCAAAAAAAAAAAAAATTCCAAATCAACAAAATCAGAAATGAAAAGGGGAACATAACAACAGACTCTAAGGAAATACTGAGAATCATTAGGTCATATTTCAAAAACTTGTATTCCACAAAATTGGAAAAATCTAAAAGAAATGGATAAATTTCTTGATAGATTTTATCTTACCAAAGTTAAATCATGATCAGATAAACAATTTAAATAGACTGATAAGCCCTAAGAAAACAGAAGCAGTCATTAAAACGACTAGGGCCAGACGGTTTTAGTGCAGAATTCTACAAGACTTTCAAAGAAGAGCTGAGGGGCTGGAGAGATGGCTCAGAGGTTAAGAGCATTGCCTGCTCTTCCAAAGGTCCTGAGTTCAATTCCCAGCACCACATGGTGGCTCACAACCATCTGTAATGAGGTCTGGTGCCCTCTTCTGGCCTGCAGGCATACAGACAGAATATTGTATACATAATTAATAAATATATTTTTTTTAAAAAAAAGAAGAGCTGATACCAATACTCTTCAAATTATTCCACAAAATAGAAACAGAAGGAGCATTGTCAAATTCTTTATATGAGGTCACAGTCTGATACCCAAACCACACAAAGACTCAACAAAGAGAATTACAGACCAATTTCACTCATGAACATTGATGCAAAAATACTCAATAAAATACTGGCAAACTGAATCCAAGAACACATCAAAATGTTATGCACCATGACCAAGTAGGCTTCATCCCAGAGATGCAGAGATGGTTCAACACTGACAGATATAAACAAAGAAGAAAAAACACATGATCATCTTGGTCCTGCTCTTTTCAAAACACAAACTTACACCTTCTGTGGCGGTTTGAATGAGAATGGTCCTCATAGGCTCATGTATTTGCACACTTAGTACCCAGTTGGCGGACTGGGAAGGATTAGAAGGTGTGACCTTGTTGAAGGAAGTGTAGCTCTGGGGATGAGCTCTGAAGTTTCCAAAGGTCACACCAGGCCCACTGTCTCTCTGCCTGCTGCTCTTAGCTACTGTTCTGATGGCATGCCTGTTTGCTTCCCGCCATGATGGACTAATCCTCTGAAACTGTAAGCAAGTCCCAAAATTAAAAGCTTCCTTTTATAGGTTGCCTTGACCCTGGCAGCTCTTCACAACAACAGAACAGCAATAAGACAGCTAGCTATTGCTTTCATTTTCCCTTACATTAGTGGAAACTTTCTTTTCTACATCTGGACAGGAACCACTGGATATCAACTAGTACCTTTGCTGTCTTAGCCCTTCTACCCAGTTTTGTTCCCAACCGCTCTTATTTTTCTCCACATAGCGAGCTTTTCCAAGAGCTGATTCTCCAGGGGACCACTATTTATCTCATTTCTACTAATGGAGGACTCTCCTGCTATAAAGTTTACTATCTACTTCCCTCAGTTCCACCAGCTTGCTTTGTCTATTGACATTGTTTGAACATTTTCTCTCCCTGTTATATATTTGAGTTTTGAAAAGGTTTTAGTACACACTGAAGGTTCTATGTAAAATTCCTTTGTTTCCTGAGTTAACTCTAGATTTTTCTTTAGCTGTGTTCTTTTTCTTTATTCTTCTCCCTCCCTTAGTGTCTACATAAGAGTACTCCTTAGTTCTGAATTATCTCTTTTATATATATATTATTATTATCTGTAGTCCTGGAGATGGGATCCAGAACCTTATACATGCTGAACAAATTACTCTATCACTGAACCATACCCCAATTCTATGGGTCCTCCTTTATTTTTTAAAAAATTTATTTGTTTATTATATATACAGTGTTCTGCCTGAATGTATGCCTGCCTGCCGGCCAGAAGAGATCACCAGATCTTATTATGGCTGGTTGTGAGCCACCACGTGGTTGCTGGGAATTCAACTCAGGACCTCTAAAAGAATGACTTCTGCTCTTAATTAACTGTTGAGCCATCTTCCCAGCCCTCTCTACGGCCTCTTAAATAAGGAAGGAGCAGGACTGACCAAGGGTGACCCCAAATTAAATGCTGTTCCAGAACCTTCTCACAGGCTCTGCCTAGTAAGTTAAGTTTCTGGTATTAACCTACACTGTATGACAAAAGCCCAACTCAGGCCAGCAGTGTCTACAGGTTCACCCAGATTATGAAGGTGCAAGGGACCCTAGCCAGGTTCTCATGACCCTCATCTCAAGGCTCTTGTTTTGTCATGGTCTCGGTTTGGCTATGTGTCACTGGCAGTCTTGAGACTCCAAATCTACCACACAGCAACACCTTAAGGACAGTCAAGAAGTTCTTTCCCTGATGGTTCAGGTAACAAACCCTCCAGGATATTTGTTTCTTTCTCTCATTAATGTGTATGGGTGTTTTCCTTACAAGTGTGCCTGTGCACCACCTGGACATACGCCTGGTGCCCTTGGAGGACAGGAAAAGAGGCTAAACCCCCTTGGACAGTCGTGACTCAAACTGGGTCCTCTGGAAGAACATCGTTCTTAATCACTGAGCAGCTTATCTCTCCGGCATCGCCTCCAGAAGATTTCTGAGCAATTAAGGCAAGGAGATAGGCCACAGAAAACTCCCTTAGGTGAGCCAATCATCTGCTGGGTGTCTAAGGCACTGATGTGCCTGGGCGGGCCCAGTGTATCCACTAGTGACTGCCCACTTGGCCCACTTAGGGAGGGAAGGGAGGACAGCGGCAGTGGTCTAGAGAAAACATGTCCAGCTCCACAGCACCAACTTTCTTTTCCTCTCCTTCCCGACTTCATCCTGTGAGAGTATGGACAGCACAGCCCTGCTTCTCACCAGACGCTCCAGTATACCTTCACAAGGCTCCAGACAAACCAGAGACCCCATTCTTGTAAGCGAATGCTCGCTCGCCAACAGCATTCCCTAAAGTCAGTCCTGCTCCACAAGAGCCTGGCTTTGCAGGCTAAACTGACTATGCAGCTCTTTCCTCCCCATCTGGCTGACATCCTCTTTGGTCTATGGCTGCTCTCAGATTTACTGCAGAAGAGATCTTGTTCCTGGTTTTCACTCTTTTTGTTCATTTCAGTGAGTTTAAAGGAAGAATTAGAATGAATATGTCTTTGGCTACCCAGCATTTCCAGAAGGCCTGAGGTCCACTCCCAAGGCCATCTGTAAGGCGCTTTCCAAGTCCCACACAAAGAACTAGTTCACAGTTCACATTCTGAAAGCACAACTGTGTGCTGGGCACACAATGCCTCATTCTCCAAGTCCTATGCCTGCAACCCAACAGAGCACAGAGCAACCCAGTTAGCAGCAAGGGTGCTCTCAAAGCCTCCTGTAGCTGTTCTTCGTGACTCCTCTCCTCAGATCCAACCACTTAGCAAACCACAAGAACAGTCAGCCAAGACCAGCTTGTTTCTTATTTTTGCTGCCTTTAAAAAAAAAAAAAAAAAAAAAAAAGGATCTCACTCTACAGACCAGGCTAGTCAAAAACTCACTATCTAGTCCAGGTTGGCCTTGATCTTATAGGATTCCTCCTGTTTCAGTCTTCTGTGCTGGGACTAGAGGTATAAATAACCATCTCTAGCTTCAGGACCTGTCTGTCTGTTTCTCTCTTTCTCTCGCCCTGTGTGTGTGGGGAGGACGTCTAGACTACAGCCAAGCATGCAGACTGCAGGTAGAGCCACTCTGTTGCCATGTATAAGGATTTCTCACTATAGGCCAGACATGTGGATGGCCACTGCTGGGCCTGAGGACAGCAAGAACCATGAGGCTAGTAGCTGAACACCTCACTCCAATTCTGAATGGGTCTTTGCCAGAGACCCCACTTAGCACAAAGAGAGAAAGAAAAATCCTCTTCAAAGTACAAAAAGCAAAAAAGAGCAAGGAATGGTGATGCATATTAATTCCAGTGTTCAGTGGGTAACAGTGGGAAGATCTTTAATTCCAGATCAGCCTGAGTTAGCTGGTGAGACAAAAACAAAAGTAAGGCCCAGTGAGATAGCTCACTGGGTAAAGGCATCTGCTGCCAAGCTTAACAACTCAAGTTCAGGGTTCAGTCTCTGGCACTGACTTGGTGGAAGGAGAGAACCTACTCCCACAAATGGCCCCTGACTTTCAAATGTGCACTGTGGCACATGCATACCCACACTCACACAAAACAAAGTAAAACAAAAGCAGAATACACACACACACACACAGTAACAAGAAAGAAGACAGGAGCAGGTGACTCTAGTTTTGGTTTTTCGAGACAGGGTCTCTCTAACAGCCTTGGCTGTCCTGGAACTCGCTCTGTAGATCAGGCTGTCCTCAAACTCACAGAGATCTTGGATGAAAGGTGTGCACCACTCCTGTCCTGCGAACTCTGGTTTTGTAATCCACTATGCACCTTTGCTTTCCTGATGGTGAACTTCCTCTCACACACAGACTGCTTTTCCAGGACTGCCTGTTCTTTCTGTAGTTTTACATTCTGCTGTGCCTTCTGTGTAGATTCTAAGTTCTATTTTTCAACAGAGTGGAATGTTTAGATTTGTATTAGTGTTCCAGTGGTACCTATGCTCATTCCATTCACATTTGTTTTCTTGGGAATATCTCATTTTCCTGTCTGAGTGAGTGATCATAGTCTGGGTTCATCCATCCCAGTTGGCCATGGCTTCTGATCCCTTAATTCTTCTGTGGAGCTGAGGGATGGAGGTATCCAGCATCTGCATTAGGCCACTGACATGACTTTGCTCTTTACTCTTTCACAAGCTGCTGCGAGGTAGGAGAAGTACTGCCATCCTGTCAGAAGTGCCCAAGTGTTTTGATGGATTCCCATCAGAATACTGTCTAATGCAATAACAGGGAGGCATCTTCCTGTGATCAGGGCTTGGCTACTTAATGAACTAGCCCTGAGAAAGTCCAGTTTCCACTAATAACACAGCTGAAAGACCAACCACTGCCAATTTCTCTCTATTCTCAGAGGATGGCCCATCTTGCCAGACAGAACTAAACTAAGGAGATACCATAAAGGGTCAGGCCTCAGAATGACTCACACAGACCACAGGGGGCAGTGAACCCAGAGTCCAGCACCTTGTTTCCTGATTAAAGAAATGGGCACTTAGTTAAAGGGTCCCAGAGCTGGGTACTGTTGTCTCTGGGACATCCTGGTATATTATGTCCCTATGCTCCTGTACCTACATGGTTAGTTATAGACTTGATGTTTAGGACCTGCAGAACATATAGAAGCTGCCCCAAAAAAGGAAGTAGCTTTGTCTTACAGCTTCCTGTTTCCAAACAGCTACTACTGTTTTTCTTTCTTTCTTTGGACAATGTCTCGTGTAGTTCAAGCTGGCCTCAAACTCACTATATACTTTGAACTCCTGATCCTCCAGCCTCAGCCTCTCCAGTGCTAGTATTATAGATATGCACCACCATGCCTGGCTCTGTCAATCTTCTTTATGGATGCCTGGTATATAGTGGAAGCAATACACAGGTATGTGGCTTGCATCACCTGATAGTAACTGCCCTTTCCTGGGCATTTTAATCAACTTTTTACTACCATGTAGGGCACAGCTGAAGGCAGGCAGGTCTTTTCAGTCTCCATTTGACGTGTTAGCAGAGAGCAACTACAGTTAATGGCCTGTGCTGATGTTAAGACAGCTGGCAGATAAGGGACACATAGCACTCAGAGCCAGTATGTCCACTACCCAATTGAAGGGCATAGCACACTCTAAGGCTTGAGACACTTAGGGAGTAGTCCAGACGTCACTCACATGACAGCACCAGGGCCTCTGATTGCCATCCCTCCCAGAGCTGGCTGGTCCTCTTCCACCCCTCACTGTGGGAAAGTTCCGGTCATGAGTGGGCGAGAAGGTTCTCAATTCCAACTTCCTACACAGAGTTCTGGAACAGAGGACGCTCTGTGCTAGTTCCTGATGGGGTCTGTTTGGAGAATGAGCCCCGGAAACAGCAATCTGTTCCTAGTGCCAGTAATTACCCTCACATAGCCAGCTCTTCTTCACTGTCTCCAGAACTGGTGGGCTGCACATGAGTACGTGCTCATGTGTCCATGCCTAGGTGAGTATGCCAGCACTTGGCCTGACACTGAGGGGACAGTGAGCTGATGAGTATTAAGGGCACTTTTAATGCCACACTTAGAGACCCTCTCACCATCTCCATGTCTGCACAGGGAACGAAGGATCTAATGATAATTGTAAGGTCAGGAAAGGAATCATGGTACTGACCAATTAGGAACCCTGTGGCAATATTCACTGAGGTAGTCACTGAACCTTGGGGTGGGCTGGGAAGGAAAACAACCAAAGTGATCAACATGATCTTTTCTGTTCTCTGGGAAACTGAGTAGTTTCTGGAAATGCTGGGGGCAAGAGCCATCCCCCAGGAAAGCTGGTGAGCATCCTCAAGGCCCACTTTGCAGAACAGCTGAAGAAAGAGCTGCTCACCACTGACAGCCCCCAACTGGCCAACCATTGTTCTATGCTGCCCTGGCTGTCACCACAGTGACTTTGGGCCACCTCCTTTGTAGTTACCTTATCCGTCCTCCTGTCTTTGGCTAGGACACACTACAACTCTATCCCACTCTGAACTTGCCCACGGTCTCCCTAACCAGTTCTTACACTTACACAGCAAATAAACACCTCCTAATGAAAGTGTACAAATTGTTATAAACAGAAAAATCCATATAAGTCAGCCTAGAAAAGACCCTGAGGGAAGCAGTAGTAAACAATACTAACGAGTACCAAGGTTAACAAGAATAGTTCTCAAAAATTGGAAAGAAAATCATTTCTGGGCTTTTACACACTCAACCACAGAGCTTCAGCCAAGCCTTCCCAGGTCCTTGTTGCTGGAGAAGATGCTGGTCAAGAGTGATTGACCACTACCTAAAAGCTCATTCCTAGTTCTCCTAAGGGATAGAACAACTCTAGTTCTAGGCCAGAAGCATGCTGGGCTCAAGTCTAGGGATAGCCTGACTTTGGAAGCATCGATTGAAGACAATTCTGGGAAGAAGACATAGCTAATGTATGAGGGAAGGGTGGTCACGAAAATAATCTACTCATGAGAAAAATACTAGAAAGAAGAAACATCTCTCCTATAGTACGTAGGAAAGGAAAAGATGAAATAAACAATGCAAACAAAGTGGAGACTCACGTACCGACAGCTGTATTCCAACAAGTACCTCTGTACAACATGTGCCCAGGGAGGCTGAGATGATGCTGCCTTCTGTCACCTCTGAGAAAGTCACTATAAGATATTGGATGAAAGTTCTGGAAAATTGATAAACATATCCTTACAACCCATAGTAAACTCTTTTAGGAAATTCATCTGTCAGTCTTTTTTCTGTGATATCTTCAGATAAACCAGAAGCTGAACTACACAGCAAGTAACTAACCCTGCCAACCAACAAGAAGGAACTGGAAAAGGCCAAAGAGCTGTCAGCCCTGGTTATGGAGCCTGCTCTACTTTGAGCCTACAGACTAACTAGGAGGAAACTGGATTAAAAGAACATTTGCATGGTCAAGTACTGCTGTTGGACAGAAACCTGTGAGTGGCTAGGAATGCTTGGAGCCCAAGAGACCAAAGACTAAGAAACCAGCTGGATTCTGGAAAAGCAAGGGGACCACTTGCGCTGCCCTCTGAGGGTTCTGGCTGGTAGCTGACCTTGCGCTGTGCTAACCTTACTAAAGAATGGATGTGAAGGAGACCCCAGCCTGGTGGAGTATATATGGTGAGAGAGAAGAATGCTGCCCTGGGTCTGGGCCTACAGAAATCAATGTCATGGCTTGGCCCTCAAAATCAGGAAAGTATGCATATGATGGTGTGACTAAGACAGCAGCAAGGACTACCAAGGGTGGACAAAGGTGGATATTGGTGGACCTGAGAGTTCAAGACGGAGACATTTGGGGAAGACCAAAATGAAGATTAACTTTAGATGTTTGTTTGTTGGAGCAAGATCTCATTCTGTAGTCCAGGCTGGCCTTGAATTCCTGATTTTCCTGCATTAATCTCTGGAGTACCAGGACTATAGACATTTGTTACCATACCCAGTTGAATTCTAAGTTTTGATAAATAAATTCTATACTTTAAAGTATCCGTTATGGAAGTTGAATAAATTCTAATTCATAGTTGGGTGAAAATAATCAAATGGGTCAAGAAAGGAGGAAAAATATGACTCATTCCTAAAATTTCTAGACAGAGTGCAAAGATGGCAAAAACATGGTGAAACATAGGAAAATTACAATAAATGCAAATGGGCCGATGGTCTAGCCAAGAATAAGGTCACAGGCAAGGTACTTGGAGACGGGATCTCACTATGTAGTCCTAAGGGCCCAGAATTTAGTATGTAGCCCAGGATGCCCTTAAACTTACAGAGCTCTACCTGCCTCTGCATCCAAGTGCTGGAATTAAAGGGGTGTGCTACCACGTCCAGAGTCAGCAATGTTTTTAAAGATGCAGATACAGCTGTACACAGCACAGCAATGGTGGAACTGTAATAGCCCACAGCCTTTTAATATTATAGCTACTGTCATAGAAGTTCACTTTATGTTATTTGCATGGCAAAACAGCCGAATGACATACATCTTTGCAACATATGCCCCTAGTTAAATAATGTGTGACTTCATAAAAGGACAAGAATTCAGATAGCCATGAGCAGAAAGCAGCTGGATAGCTCACTGGTACTGGCAGAATCCCTCCTTACACAGTCAAGGGGACTCCAGAATTAGCCCATGGCCTCACAGAACAGAGAGTAAAGAGCCCAGACTTCAAAAGAGAGACAGGATTTACAACTGTGATGGTAGGAGGCTGTGACCCAGCTACCCGGGACCCATCTGGGGGTGTACAGAATGCTGTTCTTAGGGAGCAAGACACTGCTTCTTTCAGCAGCTCGTGGAGCATTTCTGAAACTGACCACATACCAGGGTAGAAAGTGAGTTCCCAACAAATGTCAGAAGACTGACGCTACCCCACCAAGTTCCCTCCCAAATGAAAGACAAAAAGAATGAACTCAGCCAAAAAGAAGACAACAAATAAAAGGCCTCCCAGTAAAGAAGCTGACAGCAAACTGAGAAGACAGGGTCTGAATCAGTCATCTGCTAGCAGGGGAGAAAGTCAAATGAAAGACAAGTATTGTACCCAAAAAGCAGCAGCAGTATCAAGCAGATACAGCAGCCATGGGAGTCACTAAGAACTTGGCACAGGGATCACAGGTATGAGTTGGTGGAATAACCTCAGGCTGTACAGAGATCCTGGTTCTGCTGCCGGTGCTAAGGGGGAGAGAGGGAGAGAGAGAGACAGAGAGAGAGAGAGAGAGAGAGAGAGAGAGAGAGA
>NC_022017.1:11461464-11467538 GCF_000317375.1 Microtus ochrogaster
GAGTTCTATCTCTCTGTTTGGCTTTCCCCCTTTCCCTTCAGACAGAGACTGCCTCTCCCTTACCTTGCATTGCATCCCCCTTCTAGCCAATCACATTTTGGTAAGCTTGCCTTTATTTAAAAGGTTTTACTGACATATAATGCTCTTAAATTCAAAATCCATCCATTTTTAAGTACATAATTCAACGAATATTATGAGTCTGAGTGGGCACTATTACCGATACCAAGAAACTGCAGTGCCTGTGGCCACCACTGGACCATGGTCCTCTCTGACCTTAGTGTGGTCCTCTCTTGATTACACTGGAAACACCTGCTATTACTAGAGTTTCCTTTTCTACTTCACCACAACCTGGAGACATGGGCATACCCACGCTGTTTCTTGTCTGGAGCTACAGGTTCCAGCAAGAATGTGGCTTATCCTCCTCTCAGAGAACATGTGGGCTGGTACTGTGGCAAAGCAAAATCTGGGCTGTACCCAAGACCACCAACCATATGCCTCACTCTGGAGGGTTCCAAAGAACTTTGATGGCAGGCACTGCTGTCTCTAGGACAAGGCTATAGGACCCTTACAGGCCCAGCTATTCTTTCCTTGGGACTAGCTGCTCAGTTGGCATTTCATCAGCTGTTAGAGAAGGAAGCGGAATGCTGCCTAGACAATTTATGCTTTGCTTAATACTGATGCTAGGTTTCCAAACAGTACTCAGGAGGGCCACTGATATTTTCATAACTCTCAGGTTTGTTACCCAAGGCTTAGAAATTCAAAGAGAAAAAGGAAGAATACTCCACTGATTGTGTGTTTCACAATCATGTTACTTTAAACTTATTTTTCAAGCCCATTTCAATGCCCTCAATCCCAGTCCTAGAAAGGCAGAGACAGGCAGAGATTCAGCATGTTTGACCTGGTGGCTGGCTCCATGGCAGCTGCCCGACTCTGCTTCTTTCTCCCAGCATTCTGTTCTGTCTACTCCACCTACCTATGTTTTGACCTATCAGGCCAAGCAGTTTCTTTATTAATTAACCAATGAAAGCAACAGATAGACAGGTGACCCTTCTCCATCAGTCGTGAAATGCCAGCTACTTGTACTCACAGCTGTAACATCTAAGCATACTGTCCTAAACTTCAAGACCCAAGAGTCATCACCAAGTAGCCTCTAAAAATCTACCTACTGTGTAGCTAATCAAGCTCCTCCTTCCTTGTGGCCCTCCCTTGGGAGACATAGTGTCCAGTCCACCACTCAATACAATATGTGCTGAATAGCTCACCTGCCACTCAGGCCAGCAGCACCCAGAGAACCTGTGTGAGGCAACTGAGACACAGAGTGTTTACAGGATGTCCCTGTACTGCCTCAATGACCCTCACAGCTGCAGGAAGGTGCTGAGCATTAAGACTGACTGAACTGCTACAAGTCTTTGGAACACTGACATACATTAGTTTAACTGATTACCTTGAACTGGCAAGGTTCAATTGTTTGTAGTGTTTGTTACTGGGGTAATTAAAATTTCCAATATTTAGGAGCAATAACTATATCTGCTTGCAATGTGAAGGAAAGACTAATTCCCTTGCAGAGGTTCAGGAGGCAACTACAGTTACTGTCCTGCCACCATGTCCTTGATGGCCACAGGCTTCATTCTTCAGCATAAGTAAAAGGGACAGTGACTCGGGCAGACTGAAAAGATCAGCTGATGAACACACTTGCCTAGAACTATATCTTCAGCTCTGTGAAGCCATGCAGCAGAAGCAAACTCATAAAGGCCACAGAGCAAGAACAGTGATGCTGGCAATTCAGACGTACCAAAGGAAAGCTATAAGACACATCCTTTAAATGAAAAGACAAAACAACCAAAAAAAAATAAAGCCAGCTGCTGAGATTGCTATAATACATGGTAAAAAATTAATCTTCTGCCTGGTGGTGGTGGCGCACGCCTTTAATCCCAGCACTAGGGAGGCAGAGGCAGGCGGATCTCTGAGTTCGAGACCAGCCTGGTCTGCAGAGCTAGTTCCAGGACAGGCTCCAAAGCCACAGAGAAACCCTGTCTCAAAAAAAAAAAAAAAAAAAAAACCCAAAAAAATTAATCTTCTATTTGTGAAATTGTAAAGAAAAAAATCTATGCTAGTTTTCCTGTGCATCTCAAACTACAGAAATTATGGCCACAGTATTTGTGTCTGTTAAGATGGAAAGGCATTAGATGTATGTATACATGCATGTATGTATGTATTTATGTTTATAGATTTATGTGCATACTATACATGCATAGATGTACGTGAAAAGCCACTATATATAGGGCTGGCACTATCCATAGTTTTAGGAATCCATAAGTCTTTATATGTGCCACCATGAATAAAGGAACTATAAATTAAATATAAAATTGAGTCTTTTATCAGTTCCATAACTTTTTTCAGCTAATAGCTCATTAAATATTTCATTATTCTGTTCTTTTTTCTTCTCCCAGAATTAAAACCAAATGTGTGGTGTTCTTTTGTGATTGAGTCTTGCTTAGTAGCCCAAGCTGGCTTCAAATTCAGTTTTTCTGACTCTATCTCCACCTCTTGGGTGAATGATTGACATTCAATCCTCCACACCCTCAATCAACTTCTTTGTCATGCCCCCCGTCTTATTAACTGTCTTTGCTGTGTTCTTGATTTTTTTCAGTTACTTCACAGTCTTTCTCAACCATAAACAGATTTTTAATCTATCGGTGCAAAGCTTTTACAGTTAGTGACCCTTGGCTAACCTGGGATACACTGAGACTATCTTAGAAAGAAGACAGGAAGGATGAGCAGATGGGAGGGAAGAAGAGCAAAAGAGAGAAAGAACAAAAATGGCTGATTTCCAAGAATTGATCACCAATATTAAAGAAGAAATACCATAACATTTTTCCTCTACCACATATATTTCAAGTGCCATGCAGAAAATATAAAAATCTGCCAAAATTCAGACTAAAGAATCTATGTCTCATTAGGCTCTCTGATTGCAGGGATTTTTGCTAAATACTGACAAGCTCCAACAAGCTGTCCTTCCATTTGTGACTGCTAGGATCCTCAGAGCACACCCACAAAGACCACTGTGACATGGACTGGGCAAGAAAATGGAGCACCGCAGTAAAGAGTTGTATCCTCCCCTGCTCCCTATCCTACACACGGCGGGAGAGATGAGCATCCACAGGACACCACAGGAACCAGATACTTTTTTTTTTTTTTTTTTTTTTGGTTTTTCAAGACAGGGTTTCTCTGTGGTTTTGGAGTCTGTCCTGGAACTCTCTTTGTAGACCAGGCTGGCCTCGAACTCACAGAGATCCACCTGCCTCTGCCTCCCGAGTGCTGGGATTAAAGGCGTGCACCACCACCGCCCGGCACCAGATCTTAGAGTGTCATCAACTTCAGTATCCCCAAATGTTCTGTTCTCCTTGTTTCCATCAAACTTGAGGACAGAAGCTATTCCTTGACCTACAATGAGTTTATAGCCTTATAAACTCATCCTAAATTGAAATGTGAGTAAGTCAAAATTCACTGAATATATCCACAAGCATGTCTCTCTGGATCTTGCCCTGCGGTCACACACATACTCAAGTCTTCGCTGAAGAGGCCCATCAGGACACCCAGCTATATAGACAGCAGTTGTTCCTGCACATCTGTGGAAACACCATGCAGACTGCCAAAGCTACTCCTCCCCTCAAACGCCATGCCATCCTCTTGTGTCTTCACCACAATCCCCAGGACTACTGTCTATCTCACACTAACCCATACTGGCCCAGGCTCACTGGTCTATGACCTATGGTCCTTGGCCAGTCATGTCCCCACATCTCTTGTTCTTCAACTTAGACTTGATCCTTTCAAAGCAAAGCCCAAAGAGAATTTGGGGTTATATTCAGGAAGTAAACTAGCAAAGAAATGATGATGGTCTGGGTCCAATCTAGCACCTTCCCAGAAGGCCTGCCTTTACAGGGATTTGAGAAGCCCACAAGTGTGTATTCATCACAACCATGTTCCCAGGGACTGTTCTCGGGTGTGCTCATTCCCACAGCATTCAGGACACTGAACCACAGCTCTATTTTAGCCTTAGAAGTGTAATTCTGGTCACAGGCCTCTTCAGTCCTGCTCTCAGTCACAAGCCACAGTCTCCTTCATAACCTATCTCACAGGAGCTACACACACTCAGAGTCTCATCGGTCTACAGAACATGAGGGACAAACCTGCTCTTTCAATCTGTGGCAACTTCATATGACAGGCAGTAGAAATCTTACGCAAATACCGTCCTCATTCCCAGAAAGTTTGTGCTATCAATTATTCCTTGTCTTCCTTAGTTCATATTTAAATACCTCTACATTTTCAAAGCAGGAACACTGAGTCATGGTTCCCTCAGTCCTCTGCAACATGATTCTATAGCATCAATAACATCCCCAACCTAGCCCCTTCTGTTGATGCCTTAACTTTCACACTCTGGACTGTGTACTCTACTCTTTCCAAGTCACCAGTGACTTCTAAGACATTAAGCTGAGTACAGAAACTAGCATTCAATACTGTGAAGGATCAAGGTTTTTCAAGATGCAACACCCAAGGCACTTGAGAGGGAAAATGTAAAATAATCTAAAACTTTATGTTTCAAAATGCACCATTAAAAAGGTGAAAAGATAAGGTTAGGGAGATGGCTCCCTGGCTGAGAGCATTTCCGGCTCTTCCAGAGGACCTGAGTTTGGCTCCCAGAACATCATCATGAGACTAATAACTACTGTAACCTAACTACAGGCAATTTGATGCCCTCTTCTGGCCTCTGTAGATACCCAAATATACATGGCACATATACACACAGAATTTTTCTTTTTTGTTTTGTTGTTTTTTAGTTTTGCAACACAGGGTTTCTCTGTGTAGCCCTGGCTGTCCTTGAACTCACGGATTTGCCTGCCTTGCCTCCCAAGTGCTGGGATTAAATGCGTGCACCACCACTGCCAGAGGTCAGAAAATTTTTAAAGTGAAAAACACAAACCACAAACAGGCAGAAAACCTTTGCAAATTATATCTAATAAAGAACATAATTATGCCAGGCAGTAGTGGCACATGGACTGTAGTGGTACTTGGGCAGACAGATCTCTGAGAGCTCCAAGTTAGTCTGGTGTAGAGTGAGCTCCAGGACAATCACCGAATTTAAAACCGGACAAAGCAGCTCAGTCAAAATCTTCCACAGAACAGATAAACAGACAAGAAGCCAATAAGAAGATGCTGCCACATCTTCATCTCCAGGGAAATGCAAATGAATCCCACAATCAGAGACCACCCTACACACACCAGGGAGTCAGACAAAGAAACAGATCAAAGGATAAAGCCACTTTGAAGAACAGCACAGCAGTTCCGTAACAAGTTAACCTGCCCAAGAGAAAAAAGCACATGAGCTCATTCTGTCACACATGCAGATCTCCACAGTAGCTTCGCTTCTTTCGTGTTTGTTTTGTTTTGTTGAGACAGGTCTCTCCATCCTGGCTATCCTGGAACTCACTCTGTAGACCAGGCTGGCCTTAAACTCATAGACATCTGCCAGCCTCTGCCTCCCAAGTGCCGGGATTAAAGGCACGCACCATTTCTGCCTGGCATTAGGCGCATATATTTTAATATTTGGTGTCTAGCTGATGGAAATGTTTGGAAAGGATCAGGACGTGTGGCCTTGCTCCAGGAGCAATGTCTCTGGGGGCGGGCTTTGATGTTTGAAAGACTCCTGAGATTCACATGCTGTAGCTCAAGATTTGAGTGCTCAGCTGTTCCTTCACTCTGCTACTGTGGACTACTAATCCTCTGAAATCATACATCAAATTAAACACTTTCTTCTATAAGGAGAATAATAGTAGTTAAACAAGCAAAAATAAGTTTTTCTAAGTCAGATAAAGGCTAAAGATATAAGATGCTTGGTGAATATCAAGTAGGAAGAATTCAGCAGGGGTTGTAGCTACCAAACATACTGTCAAAAAACCAATGAGGAACACTGGAGAGAGATCTCAGCAATCAAAACATGCAGTGCTAGGGCTGGAGAGATGGCTCAGAGGTTAAGAGCATTGCCTGCTCTTCCAAAGGTCCTGAGTTCAATTCCC
>NC_022017.1:11467638-11473490 GCF_000317375.1 Microtus ochrogaster
GGTCTGGTGCCCTCTTCTGGCCTCCAGGCATACACACAGACAGAATATTGTATACATAACAAGTAAATAAATAAATATTAAAAAAAAAAAAAAGCATGCAGTGCTCTTGCAGAGAACCAGAGTTCAAGCCTCAGTACTCACATCAGGCGACTCACAGGAGATTCAGGAGATCCAACACTCTCTTTTGGCCTCCACAGGCACTGGCACGCAAGTGCACAGACACACACTCAGACACATATAGATACACCAACACAGACACACATACAAATGTAATTAATAATAAAAACTGTTTCTAAAAAGCAAGGGGAGAAAAACCTCTCATGAACTGTGAAAAATGTACAGTGTTTTTCAAATGCCAAACAGAACATCCAATCTACAATTTCAAGTTCACTGAAAACTTTCTTGAAAAATTAATCTCAAACATACATTTGAATCTCAAACATCTGTTCCTCTCCCTTCTCTCCTCTTCTCTCTCTCCTCTTCTCTTTTCTGTTTTTTGATACATGGTTTTGTTTAATCCAGAGTGGCCTTGAACTATTTCCATTATTCATAGGCTTTTTGATTATATACATCATTAGCCAGCGATACTGAATTCTCTTGCATTCTCAATGACTCTCATCAAATTCTCCAGCATTTCATTTTTGTATGTATGCATTTACTAATTATGTAAAAAAAATTTGTGGGCCTAAAGAGATATCTCAGTGGTTAAAACACTTGTTCTTGTAGAGGACCTGAGTTCGGTTTCCAGCACTCACATGGTGGCTTAACGGGCTTTAACTCCAGGTCCCGAGGATCCGTGCTCTTTTCTGGCCTGCAGGAATACTGCACTCATACATGTAGCCAAAACATTCATACACAAAAAATAAAAATAGATTTTAAATAAAAATTCCTTGCACTCATACCAGACTCTGGGTAGAGAGTGGTGAACAAAACTAGCATGATCCCTGCCCTTTAAATGAGAAGGAGAGACAAATAAGAAGAAAATAAAATTACAAATTCTGGTACTTTTTCTAAAAAAGGGTATGTCCTTTGGAGAAGCACAGCAGGAAAGATCTACATTAAATGCAGTAAGGAAAGACTTCAGCTCCAGGCTAAGACCTTGATTAGAGAAGAGAGTCAGACTCTTGACGAAGGAAAATTGGAGACCGAGGGGGAGTGACCAGTACGTGGAGAGGATGGGCAGTATCCAAGTGTTACTGCAGGGCTTAGAAGCCTTAGAGGAAATGTTAAGATTATAAAGTTGGGGTTGGAGAGATAGCTCAGCAGTTAAGAGCACTCTGCCAGAGGTCCCAGGTCTGCCTCCCAGCACCCACGTGGAGCTCACAACCATCTGTAACTCCAGTTCCAGGGCATCTAAGGCCCTCTTGTACCCTTCCAGGGTGATGCACACACGTAATACACAGACATATATGCAAGCAAACCATTCACGCAGAAGAAATAAAAATAAATCCTTTAAAGACAAGACTATAAATTTTGTCCTATGGGAAAAGCCACTAAAGCGTTTACGCAGGAGAACTACATGATGTAATTTAAACTAGTCAACAAGGACTGATGAGTATCAGCACTTGGGCAGGACGGTCTGCCCAGATTCCACAGATACTGAAATGGAAAGGGTCCACTATACCAAGAAGCCTGGATGTCAGAAATGGCCAAAAGGCAGGCAGGCCTCTAGCCTCTAAGTTGCAGGGCAAGCCAGAGTATAGGGCGCTTGCTCACATCCAACACAGCCTCTAGTGTTGTTCCATGCCTTCCTCCTTATTTTCGAGACAGGCTCTTTTGCTGATGTGTACAGCAGGCTAACTAGCGTGCCCAATGTTGGAGAATCTCTTGTCTTTGCTTCTCATCTGGAATCAGGACCACTGGGATTAGAGAGGATTACTGCTGCATCCAGCTTTACGTGGGATCTCATGCTTATGTAGCTCTACCCACTAAGTCATCTCCCCAGTCCTCAATAATTCTCCTTTTCATGTAAGTTAATGATATTGGGTAGTTCATTATTGTGATGGAAAGCTAAAACTTGCTCATGTTGCAAAGGTGATGCCAAGAGAGCCCCTGAAATTCCATGGGTCTGTGATACACACGATAGGTCGGTGTCACTTCAAGAGTAGAGGGTTCTATTCCCAAGGTGCTACTGGCAAGAAGAATGGCAGAAATTTCATTCCAGGTGAGTTGCAGGGTCTTGGGCAGTTGCTCCAAGCACGAACAGTTAAGGGGCATCAGTATTTCTGTGTCTGGACACAAAGGCAGATTGGTTGGCTATGTTGAATTAAGAGCCATGTTTTCTTCTGGAGTGGCATATGGATTTCCATGTTTCACAGAAGGAACTGTGTCAAGAAAAGACTGCACAATTGACCTTTAACGGGTGGCTGTGCATGCTTACACCCACTCGTGCGAGGCTACCGAAACAAGATGTTCAGACCCATTCCTGTAGAGGCTATCAAAACAAGATGGGCACACCCATTCATGCAGAGCCTACCAAAACATAAGACGGTAGAAGGAAGGTTTGAAAAACATGAGTGAGCCGGGCGGTGGTGGCGCATGCCTTTAATCCCAGCACTCGGGAGGCAGAGGCAGGTGGATCTCTGTGAGTTCGAGGCCAGCCTGGTCTACAAGAGCTAGTCCAGGACAGGAACCAAAAAAGCTACAGAGAAACCCTGTCTCGAAAATCAAAACATCCTGGGCTGGAGAGATGGCTCAGAGGTTAAGAGCACTCACTGGCTGTTCTTCCAGAGGACCAGGATTTAGTTCCTAGCACCCACATGGCAGCTCACAACCGTTTGTAACTCCTGCTCCAAGGGATCTGATGCCCTCATATAGACATGCCTGCAGGTAAAACACCAATGTACATGAAATAAAAATAAAGAAATTAAAATATAAACATCCCATATTAACCCACATATTCAACAACAGTTCCTGCCAAAGTCAATCCTGTATTATTTGAAAAAATGGCCATGCTGACCCTTAAGGTAATATGGAAATGGTAGGACCCAGAATTGCTAAAACAATCTTGAGAAAGACGAAGTGATAGACTCGGACTTTCTGACTTACCAAAAAAAAAAAAAAAAAAGAAGTCTACTGCAAAGCTACAGGAGTCAAGACAACATGACACTGCCATAGGCCAGGAAGAACAACAACAGAGAATTAAGAGTCAGAAAAAAAATAAAACCTCCATTTACAGTCAGGTGATTTCTGACAAGGGTGCCAAGACAATTCAATAGGGAAGTTTTTCTAACAAATGGAGCTAGCAAAGATCAACAGCTACACACAAAAGAGTAACAGTGGACCTGGATCTCAAAATCTATAAAAAATTAACTCTGCCGGCCATTGTGGAGCATGCCTGTTATGTTAGCACTCAGGAAGTAGAAGGATCAGGAGTTCAAGACCAGCCTCAGCTACATAGTGAGTCTGAGGCCAGCTTTGGCTACATAAGACCCTATTTTCAACTCTCCCTCAATACATAAGTAAAAAATAACTCAAACGGTTCAAATTCCAAGAGGCATAGATAAGATACAAAACAACATATAAAAATAAAAAATGTCAGTGCATGAACTAAAAACCATACAATCCTTAGATGAAAACACAAGAGTAAAGTTTCTGTTATTTGGTTTGTTTTTTGGCAGGAGTTTTGCCCTGTATCTCAGACTGCTCCTGAACTCATACACACCCGAAATGGTCTTGCGTTCACAGCAAACCCCTGGCCTCAGCCTTCAGAGGCATGTGTCGCTATTCCTGGCAGGAATAAATCTTTATGGCCTTAGATTGGGCAATGGTTTCTTAGCTACAATATCAAAATATGAGCAACTAAAGAAAAAATACACTAGATTTCATCAAAATTAACATGTTTATTCTCTCAATGATATTATCAAAAAGTGAAACCCCTCTAGGATGAAAGCACTTGCCATGCAAGAATGAGGATCAGAGTTTAGAGTCCCAGAACCCACATAAAACCCAGAAAAGCACAGCAGATGCAAGTTATCCCAGTAATGGGGAGGTAGAGACTGGGGATCCTCTGGACAGGCTGGCTAACAAGAGCTGTGCTCAGCAAGAGACCTTTGCCTCAGTAAATAAAATAAAGAGCGATCAAGGAGTGCATACAACATCAACTTAGGGCCTACACACACACATGCACACACACACACACCATACACATAGACACAGACACACACATGCATACATATATCACACATGCACACACATACATATATATGTACACAATGAAAAATATCTGTATATCATGTATTTGAGCAGAGACTTTTATTCCAAATATATAAAGAACATATAGTTCTATAATAAAGACAACCACCTGAGCTAGGCAGTAGTGGTGCACACCTTTAATCCCAGTACTCAGGAAGCAGAGGCGTGTGGATCTTTGTGAGTTCAAGGCCAGTCTGGACTACAGAAAGAGTTCTAGGACAGGCTCCAAAGCTACAGAGAAACCCTGTCATGAAAAAAAAAAAGGGGAGAAAGGGGCAGGGCTAGGAGTACAGCTCAGGTGTAGAGCATATATTTCATGCAAGCCATGAATTTGATCCCTGGCACTGGAAAAATGAAGAGGTTGGGGGAAGGGGGGGAGAATCAGGAGAATTAGAATTCAAGGTCATCCTCCGCTATATAACAAATTCAAAGTCACTGTTCCTTGATTTTTAGGGTTTTTTTTTTCTTTTTCAGTCTTTTGTTTGTTTGTTTTTTTAAGTGGCTGGAGGGTCCAGCACTATTTGGATGGGGTGGCAATTACGTTTCATAGAATCTTTGTCCTACAATACTACTGGTAGTTTCTGTTATAGTGCTCTCTGCCATTCCCTGGGACTCTGGGGGGAAGGCATTTTCCCAACAGTCAGGATTGTGCTCAGACCTAATAGGTTACATTTCCCCAACCCACAGGGCTCTTGCTATTTGGACATCAGATTGCATGGTGCATGTCCTGTGAGTCACAGTGAAGTAGCTTCCAGAGTTCTGCATGTTGCTTTTCTATTAATTTGTCATGATGTGGATCTTTTGTTTTATAATCAGTATTTACCTGTGCTATGAAAACCCTTATCCTTTTCTTGTTTTATAGTTGAGAAGGTTTTTATTGTAGACATGAGGGAGAGAACAGCAGAGGCGTCTGGAAGAGCACAGAGCAGGGAGAGATAGCAGTGGACTGGACACAGCCAGCAGACTGAACCAGGCCATGCATGAGAGGAGAGAAAGGGGAAAAGTGAGAAAGGAAGAGGAGAGAGAAAAAAGAAGAGAGGGTAAGAGGACCAGAAGGGAGCCAAGGACCAAGAGGCCAAGAGAGAAAATCCTTGTTCCTTTAGCCAAAAGTACTAGAAGCAGCTCTGGTTTCTAAAAGTTGGATGAGATAATGTGGCGGGTGCCCAAAAATTCTCCTGTGGATACTCTGTAGGGATGTGCATCTGCCCCAGCTAACTCCTGGGAAAGCACGGGATTTCCTGCCCAAGGCCACTTTGGCCAAGAACAGTCCCGGTTCGGGAGCAGAACCATTTTCAATGGGTAAGGCAGAGTCCTAGTGCCTGGTTCTACGTTTGCCAGGCCTGCTTGCTTTCACTCCAACTTCAGTCTCTCTTGACACGTGATACTCTAGTACCCAGAGGTAAAGGAGACAGTCTAGGGTCTCTGTTGGGGCATTTAGGAGGCTGAGGTGGGAGATCTTGAGTTTGAGGCCAGCCTAGACAATATAGCAAAAACCTATTGCAAAAAGCCAAATATACCAGGTGGTGGTGATACACGCCTTTAATCCTAGCACTAAGGAGGCAGAAACAGGTGGATGTCTGTGAGTTCCAGGTCAGCCTAGTCTATAGAGCGAGTGCCAGGACAGCCAAGGATACACAGAAAAATCCTGTCTCAAAAAA